>NW_026542600.1:16239414-16307170 GCF_028750875.1 Macrosteles quadrilineatus
CAAGGCGAATGGTTCAGGCTTAAAGTCATCTGGGTTCCAGCCTGGTTTTCCCTACCCCTTTGAAGGTTTATCGGATCTTGAGTCTTACATGGTTTCCGTATGGGTTCTTTCATTATGAATTTCCCCAATGTATAAAATACAATGACCACATATAGATACAACCCGAACCTTAACTACTGAGTCGTATGATTTTTGTGGTTAAATGGCATTAACTGGGAATAAATTTTTAGAAATAGTGAGAGCTATGTAGTGTTAATTTTTTTTTACATTCTATTACCACATCATTTTTTTAAACAACCCTAGAACAACACTCAGCGGAAAATAATCTTACGCTAAAGGATCATTTTCTATGAGATTATGTAAATGTACTCATAAAGTCGATAAACAAACATATTATAATATATGAGTTGACATGTCGCATTAATGTAGAGCTTTGGCTGCTGCGAAAGACAGCCATCAAACAAATTTTCAGTATCAGTCAAGTAACCCACTGTGCACATATATCAAAATAAATCTTTAATAAATATTGGCATATCATTGGTACCTACTCCAATTTGTCAATACCATGGTTTTCAACTGGATTTTTATGAGTTTGGTGTTTATATTACACAACGAAACACAACATTTGTCATAACTTCACACAGTAAATCGATTAATGGCCTTTAGAGACTTTTCATCGTAAACACTTAGATATTGTTTGGTGTTAATACATATTTCAATTTGTAAACTCCTGATATCCATTACATATAATGAGTTGATCAACAGCTAAAACCTTCATCTAGCACTGTACCTTTTTGGTCAAAATAAAGAGTGAGTTGATTTTAATGCTGCATCTCTACGAAAAATCCAGTTTTAACCCTAATTTGACGTTTTAGATCCCGAATATCCTAAGCAAGTTTTAGGTGGTGAGCAATTCCAAACAACGAACAGAAACGTTTAGTCTGCGTTCGAAAACACGTTAACAATTATTTATTATAGTAAATCAGCAGTAAATTGTTAGAGAGAAAGTAAATAGCCTACACAATGGTTTTATTTTCAATCATAATATTTCATTTTTTGCCTCTCCCAGCATGTACAATACATAATTGTTGAATGTTTAAGAGCTACAATCTCATGCCTTTTCAAAATTTTGTAAACTAAACTAGTATCTACAAAACTCAGTACAAATTTAAAATCATTATATCAAACATTTCAAGCCTTATGAACTTGAACAATTTAGATGGAACTCGTGATTAAATAGCCCCATACTAACAGGGTCTTTAGCAAGAAAACCGAGGAAAATTAGCAACCTCCATCTCACAATAGCAAGGATCGGCACACAAAAATTACCATTTGAAAAATGTGATAGGTTTACGGTTATTCATTGCCGTTAAGAAAAGTTTCAACCCGGGTTTAAATTTTCTATTTCAAAGACATTCTAAGTTGTGTAGATCTCCAAACCTGAAAAAAATATTTGTATCATACCATAATAAAACAAAACTTGAATACATTTATGAATTCAAAATTATTATAATAAGTTCATAATATTTAGCATAAATAATTGTTTAACTGTCATGGTACTTTTTGTAAACGTTACGTGTATTTATGAAAAGATTTTTTGCAATTTCTTTTACAAAATGTTTTTTGCAGGAGCAAAAGCAACCAAAGATGGATGAAATTGAGGACGACCGTGCAGCTCTCTGGGGCGATATCCTCGACAATCCAAAAATCAAAACCTCCCCTAAAACGAGAGGATTCCTTTCTGAAAAGGTTCTCAACCAGACAAGTGCCGGAAACCCAGGTAAATCACTTAATATCCTGTTAACTTTTAGATTATTTTTTTGTTTGTTTTTCATCCATGCTCAAACAAATATAAAACTGTACGGTACATATTTTGCTATGGTGAGTTTAATTGCGACTGAATAAAACATCTGTTTTGCATCTTTTTACACTATATTTCCAACCCTTAGAAAGGAGAGGAGCAAGGATTTTTTTCCATTATTATACTAGTGTAACTAAGAAGAAATCGTATAGTATGGATCGTATGGATGTATAGTAAGGAAACATACATAGCATTATACAAAAATCAATCACAATATTTATTGCGTTACAACAAAAATTGAGTAAATCATTTCTAATAATGGAAATACCTCCACATGTGCAATTTTCTTTTATTTGAGTGACTAATCGGAAATCATATCCTATAGGATACGATTTTCTGACTTTAAAATGTTTTATATCTAAAATATTTAATAATATACGTTTTATAGTATTTTTATAGTCATTTTATAGTATGATCATTACCAATGAACATACTTTAACGATACTTATTTGTTGTAAAGTCCAAATAGTGAGTGTTTTACTTAATCAATTTAACTAAGATTTCTTAAATTTATTTAATTCATTTTATGCCTTTTAATAAGCATTTTAAATATTGTTTATTATATTCTTAAAACATCTCGCAAATCCACTAAGATTGTTTCGTCGTAGTGAGTAATTAGCAGTGGTAGCTTTGTTTACCAACTACACAGCGATGCCTTCCAAGAAGGAATGACTCTGTTGGAATCTATTTAACATTCTAAGAAGAGTCAGTGACTTCAACACGTCATAGTGTTTTAATTACTACACTCCTTGAAAACCATTTTACAAATGCTTAAAACATAAATGATTTTGTGTTATATGGATAACAGATTCCAATTATTAATTTTGTTATAAGTTAGCGTGTATTTTCAATACAGGTAAGACTACAAATTTATATACACGTTTTAATAAACAGTTAAAAAAATTCTATATTGTTTACATTTGGTGAGGAATTGGTATGCAACATATGTTTAAACATTTGAAGTGTTTCGTCATTGTTTTGTCAATTAATAACAATCAGAATGTGGATAAGTCTTTGACACCTAATAGTATATTTCATCACTAGCGTTAAGTGACTCTTTTTGGCACGAACACAAGTTCGAAAATGAGCTAGGGTTGAAAATAATTTAAAAGTAAAAATGTTTTTTTTATTACGTTTTTAAACGTTTATAACGATTATAGTACGCCAAGTAGCTAATTGCTGTATTTACTCACTTTTGTCGAACTCTAACCTTTTGCCGCACTCATTTTTTCCGCTCTCCAGTATTCCAACCAAACAACACAAATCCGAGTGCTTTTATTAGACACGAAATACGTGTACGCTTGAAAATAAGTTGACAACACTCTAAGATACTACGACTACGATCAGCTTGTGCAGCGTTTCCCATTTCGTTCAACGCTTGGATTTAAGCTAACCTAATAAAGTGTCGTGTGGTGTTTGAAAGACTAATTATTTATATAATTTATTGTAACTGTTGGAAAAATATAATGTGCAGCGCGAGTGCAAAGTCTCACTTCGCACACTAATTCCACAAAAAACGATTTACACCCTATGGAATAAAAGAGCTTTTTTAGACTCGCAACGCATGAATTAAAACGGCTGTTTTTTCTGCAGTATGACGAAAAAGTATTAAAAAAAAATTGAAAGTTTTGTGTAAATAATACTTGATTATAAATACTTTATAATCAACCAAAACTAGTTTTTCATAAAGCAAAGAGAACTACACGTTATAAAAAAGTGTTACAAAGACAGTTTTGTTAAACGATGAACAGTTCGTTTGATAGTCCAACATTTTAATTTTGTAAACCTAGTCCCTTTTTAGAAAACATAGCCTAGAATCCAAAACACCTATTGATTAGTATACAGTAATAAATAACTTGGTGGATGACTTTAATTTGCTACGAACGAGTAGAAAGTATACATTTAATGCGGTCTTGATAGGTATTTTCTTATGACACTAATCCTATCAATACATTATAAATGTACTCTTCCAAAAGCTATAATTTTCTAAACTATAGTTTTATCTCACTAGTACGAGACAACCTTAGTATCAAAGCAATCACTTTTAGGGGCCTAGCGAATCAGCTGTTTCATTATATAACACAACTTCAATTTAATTGTATAGACTATCAATAAGTTAGCATGCTTATCGGTACCCAGGTGTAATATGCCAGCTATTCTGGTATATTTTTTTAAAACTTTGTAAAAATTAAATATAATTTGAGGAATAGATAATTTTTTGACATTTTGTAATAAACCTTATATTGAAGATTTTAATATTTACAATAATACGGGGTGTTTCAAAATGACTCACCCGGTTTCAACGCTTTATAACTTTTATACTATTAAACTTACCGCTATAAAATACGCATCAAACGAAAAAGCAACTCAAAGAGTTTATGCCTACCGAAGACACATTATTTAATAAAATCGATCCAGCAGAACTGTAGATTTAATTGTACAAAGTTAAAAAGTAATCTCCAACTTTTTTTAACACTAGAAATTTGGAGGTTACTTGACGTTTTTGCAAATAACTTTTAAATGGTGAGGAAATCGACCAAAGTGGAAGGTAATATTCCGAAAGAGAATAAAATTTCCTACAATCTACTATTATGCATTTTTTGAAAATACTCAAGAAAGGTACCAAAAATTGCTTAAAAATGAAAAAAAATTGAAAATTCCTGTCTTCAATGTGGACAATAGACATAGCAAACATTAAATTTCACACTTTTTTATTTTAAGGCAAATTTAGGCTACATTTATTAAGTATTTTAAAGAAATGCATAATTGTAGATTGTAGGAAATTTTATTCTCTTTCGGAATATTACCTTCCACTTTGGTCGATTTCCTCACTATTTAAAAGTTATTTGCAAAAACGTCAAGTAACCTCCAAATTTCTAGTGTTAAAAAAAGTTGGAGATTACTTTTTAACTTTGTACAATTAAATCTACAGTTCTGCTGGATCGATTTTACTAAATAATGTGTCTTTGGTAGGCATAAACTCTTTGAGTTGCTTTTTCATTTGATGTGTATTTTATAGCGGTAAGTTTAATAGTATAAAAGTTATAAAGCGTTAAAACCGGGTGAGTCATTTTGAAACACCCGGTATAATGTAGTGTTTTTGAGTAACTGATAATTTGCAATGGAACAAACTAATAAAGAAAATATGGCCAACATCTGACAACATGGTTATTGGATCTGTTATGCAACAATATGACACAGTGACTAGTTGTAGTAAACATGTCATAACAATGCAGGACTTTAACCCTTATTAATATGTAAATTACATAAAGGAGGGAAAACACTAATATGACCCTGGCCATCTCTCGCCCCACTGCGTTCAGTAACCTTTCCTTGAGGGTAAAAACAAAAAGTAAAAAACTTTGACTCCGGCACAGATATAACAGCGAATTGTTGCAAAAATAAAATTGTCTACCATCAGTACGGGATTGATTTAGTGCAGTTTTGCACCCAAGGTTAGTAACATTACGACTTAAATTTTTTATTACTCCAACCAACGGTCTACCAACAATAAACAAATGTGTCAAATTATACTAAAACTTTTTTTATAATTTAATGGGAGCGATCTCATGTACGAGTATACATATTTTTTTATTTTAAATCTCTTTGAAATTATGAAATTTTGCCTTAAGACTGATAGTAAAAATCTTCAGTAGAAATAAATATTATCTGTCTTTGATGATAAAACAATGTTTACGTCATTATACTTAACTCTTTCAAGTGGGTTCATGAATATAATTTTCAGAACTAAAAGACGCGAACGGAAGCGAAAGAAATGGGAAGAAAATTCTTGCAGGTAAATAATATATGGGGAGGATAAGAGAAAGACGAGTAGTTATTTTAAACCATATATTTTAGCAGGAAATCCAGCAATAATGCAAGATTATAAACAAATCTAAATACAGTATTTTGTAAAACAGAAAACACAATTTAACCGTCTTCAGCTTTAAATGTAACGATGTTAAGTCCTATTTCCTCTAAATACAGTAAGATGAATTCTTCTTTCATGGTAAATTCTAGAGCCGGTTTTTATTGAGGACTCAAAATTATCCAAATCAGACTTTATGAAAATCATAGTTGAAACAAGCCGGTTATCAAAGGTGGTCAACATAGTAAGCATAGTTTTCCCTTTTTCCAACGGACGTTTTCCAAATAAGCAATTAGTGATGCAGAGGCCTGTCCGAGCGTGGGTAGTCCTAATAGACGACATGACATACGTAATGGGTTCACTAACTCACACCAACGCAAGAACCAAATTAAGCCTCTAGTAACGATATAAGACTTATTGACATTATTGATGTTAGACTGGATTGGATGAGTGAGTGCTGCCTAAATAGCTCTAAAGCTCAACAGATCAGCATTAGCTTACAGTAGGTAATATACAGGGTTATTCTAAATGATGGACCCATTTTTAATGCTTTATAATTTTTATACGATTAAACTTACCGCTATAAAATACACATCAAACGAAAAAGCAATTCAAAGAGTTTATGCCTTCCAAAGACACATCATTTAACAAAATCGATCCAGCAGAACTGTAGATTTAATTGTACAAAGTTAAAAAGTAATCTCCAACTTTTTTTACCACTAGAAATTTGGAGGTTACTTGACGTTTTTGCAAATAACTTTTAAATGGTGAGGAAATCGACCAAAGTGGAAGGTAATATTCCGAAAGAGAATAAAATTTCCTACAATCTACTATACGCATATCTTGAAAATACTCAATAAATGTAGCCTAAATTTGGCTTAAAATAAAAAAGTGTGAAATTTAATGTTTGCTATGTTTATTGTCTCATTGAAGACAGGGATTTTCAATTTTCTTTTTCTTTTTGAGGCAATTTTTGGTACCTTTCTTGAGTATTTTCAAAAAATGCATAATAGTAGATTGTAGGGAATTGTATTCTCTTTCGGAATATTACCTTCCACTTTGGTCAATTTCCTCACCATTTAAAAGTTATTTGCAAAAAAGTCAAGTAACCTCCAAATTTCTAGTGGTAAAAAAAGTTGGAGATTACTTTTTAACTTTGTACAATTAAATCTACAGATCCATTGGATCGATTTTGTTAAATGATGTGTCTTTGGAAGGAGTAAACTCTTTGAGTTGCTTTTTCGTTTGATGTGTATTTTATAGCGGTAAGTTTAATAGTTTAAAAGTTATAAAGCGTTAAAACTGGGTCATTCATTTTGAATAACCCTGTATTTTGTTTACTATAATTGTCATTATTAGAAAAAGAAAAGTAATAGCACGATAACATGAGTAAAATGATCCGAACTTAATGAAACTTGGTACAAACGTTATAAACCCACTTTGTTTTAACCTAGTTTGTAACCCAGCATGATTGGACTATGGAAATGGGGTTTTTAGGGGTAAAAATTGATTATACCATTTTTGAACCTAGAATTAAAACTTTGCAATTAATTTCTAAAACATTTTGTATATGTTAAAACACAATAATTTATTACTCTCAAGGGTTGATGTACGCTTAATGGTAACGGAGAAAATTTGAAATCATGTTAATTTGTATTCCTATTTTATTGTAATCGAGGATAAATTTAATGTTATATTTTGCTTGTTTGGTTATATATTTTTACTAAATACTGTATGGCAAATGTTGTTTATTTAATACAAAGCTCCAATTCACTAAAACACACATCATTACCTTCCTTGTAGTAGCAAACCAAGTACTTGTTATAGCTAACGTCATTTAAAAACGGAATGAAACTGACATGATTAAGGAAACATTTTGGTTTAAATCTGAGACAAATGGAAATCACCTTAGTCTACAGGTTGGCTGCGGCGGGGTTATTGTGTAGATGTTTCGTGTTATGATGTCCGAGAGACATACTGTCAAGAATGTTTTATTTAAATTTTGGGGAGATTCTACGTTTTGTAGTTTACCCTTTGGTGATGATTCTCATTATAATTATATCTTTATGTCTGGTTGTAATTGTGTAACGCCAGTACCATTACCTATAAATAAAAATATTATTTCAAAGTAATAAATCGTAACTAGACACAAACATACTAACTTTCAAATCGTCTTGAGCTGATCCAAAAGGATAATCAGCCAATAGAGTATGTTACATCCATAATACTGTATTTCAAAAGGGTACATGCCTTTTGATGTTTCACTTCTACTTCCTACATCTGCTTCCTAACGCATAATCTCTACCTCAAATCTATAACCATCCCTCTATATCTACTTCCTATATATACGTACTAGAGTGTATACTTTCACAATTCTCTAATTCCTATCGTGTTCCAGGAGACGATGGACACGGGGGACGACGGCGAAGCCTCTGGTTCCCAAAGTGGAATCACGGAAGATCAGCGTCAACGGCGCAAGCGGAGGCGAAGGGCCAAGAGACATCCGCGCACCGTGGTCAATCCGGACGAGAATTTCTACTTCTACTGGCTCATGTTGGTGGCCATCTGTGTGCTGTATAACCTATGGACTCTGATAGTTCGTCAGAGCTTCCCCGAACTGCAAGACTCCGCCACGAGGTTCTGGTTCGCTTGTGACATGTTCACGGACGTGGTGTTCGTGCTAGACGTGGTTGTGCAGTTTCGGACCGGGTACCTGGAGCAGGGACTCATGGTGTACGACTCCAAGAAACTTGCCGGTCACTACATCAAGTCCAGAGCCTTCCTGTTGGACCTAATTGCTCTTCTGCCTCTAGACCTCATCCAGTTTAATATTGGTGTCAACCCCATCCTCAGGTTTCCCAGGTTCCTCAAGGTAAGTTCATCATTTTCATTTGTTATGTATGTATGAGTAGTATATAAACATATTTCTCGTTGCGATTACTGTATAGTAAATTCGTTGAAAAATTGTCACCAGTTAAATCCTGAAAAAATTCAATGTCTTTTTGATTGTTGGAAAGTGGACCTAGTTGTCCTTGATCTTTAGGCTTTTGATAAATGGTTCTATCCAAAGAAGAGTTCTTAGTTAAGAAAAGACAGCTGCTATACAACTTATCTCACTCACTTCATTCTGAGCTCGTCTTTATCTCATTTATTGCTTAAAGTACTCTCACTAGCACCTTATCTCAATTAAGAATAGTAATAACGCTTCAAGGTTAACTTTATGATTCTCCAAAAGCCGACTAGTTTGAATATAAGTTATGTAGTAGTTTTTTTATATATATTTGTAATGACCAAAAGATTCATTTAACTGTGAAGTCTGTAACCACCGATATAGAAGCACTTTACACAACAATTGATAACAAAGGTAAGTTTTTAAACCAAATAAAAAATATATTATGCTAAACATTTAAATGGTATGGGTTCATTAGGTCATACATTAGTTCATAAGTAGATTCATTGGCTGATTCATAGAGCAACTTAATTACAACTCAAAATGATCGAATAATTGCATTAAAACATGGGTAAAAGCCATTAGTGGGGTTTAAGGTGGGGCTTTAGCACTAGTTTAGTACATGTTGAGGGTATTTCGTAATATTGTTTATTTATTTATTTATTTATTTATTTATTCCAACGGTTTCTCCATTAATACAATTTTGTCAAACTATGAACTATAGTTGAACTATACCTGAATACATAATACATAAGTAGCAAATAATAAGTTAATATCAGTGGTTACACAAATCGTGCAATAATAATAAATAAGGAAGCTGGCAATAAATACATGAGTGGGACCTGAAAACTACAATAAATAACAACAAGAAGACTATGCCTAGTAATAATGGTAACAAGTAACAAGCAGTAATGACGGTAACTTTACATCAGGCAATAACAACAACGATTAGATAAATTAGATAGATTGTGAAGTATTTTAATTTCATTAGTTTGTTTTGGGACAGTTATTATGAATGGCAAAATTAAACATTCAACATTTTTCGTTTTTAACATATACCTAATGGATCGATTACTATTTGAACTTAACTCCTCTTTGCAACAAAAGAAAGTCGTAAAAGATTCTTTGGAAGAAATACTGATGATAGCGCGATTGCAGAGGCTTCCGAAATTGCCGATTACAGGTTGCACGGCTGAGTTAAAAGAGATCTTATTTTTATTGCCAATTTGTGTTGGAATAAAATCAAGCAACCATTTTTCCAATCGCATATTTTCCGCATTCCCTTCCCTGAACGAATTTTTTACGAATTGCAATTAATTCAAATTTAAATTGTAGGAATTTGTATCGCATTTTTAGACTAATCGATATGATTTTGACTAAATTTCATTGCCATCTCCACTTAAACTGATCGGTCAACTTTTGTTGACTCAAGAAAAAGTGTCACAAAATATATAAAAGCGTTTAAATATTAATATATTGGACTCGTAAAATGAGATGCATTCTCATGCAGTTTAGCTAAGTATGATTAAGCTATTACCTTTAAAATCTTGGTTCTAAGTTTCCCTTGTTGATCTGATCAGAAAGATAATTTATAACACACTGTGGCAGTACGTATACAATGTTACCACGTATCTAGACAATTAATTTTTTTTTACATATTCTCTAGGATTTTAAGGGAATGTTTAATCCATGCAAATTGACAAATTACAGTTTAGACGAGAATAACACTTGATACCACTAAAACTTTCAGTTGAATACTGCTACTTTGTATATTTTATCTTTTTATTGACGTAGATAGAACATCGCATTCTTCTTGTTAACATTAATTTATAAATACTTATGAATGATTCTGAACGGATAAATTAAACCGATACTTTCTACTATGATATAAGTGTATATTAATTTAATATAACAATATTTAGGTACAATACACCTTGGAGTTACTGTAGCAGTTTTATAAAAATATTCACTGAAATATTAATTCTTGATAGCTACAAGCTATGATATCTTATTGTTTAACACCCGCCAAAGCTTGGAGTTTCCTTAGTCTAGAATAATCCAATAAAGTAAACGATCTAGCCAAAGCCAAAGGGTGGAAGGTGTAAAAAGACAGCTTTTATTGGAAACAAAACTCCACTGAAAGTATATTTCATATCCAATTATTAGTAGATAACTATTTATCAGCAGTAGGTTACTCAAAACACATAATTTATTCTATTCCTCATAAATATTGCACTGGTGAATCGTTTTTATTTGAACACTTCGGGCTCAAACGCTTTGATTACGTTCATTATAAAAAATAGCAAAAGTCGATGGTGATTGGCGCAATTTGAACCCGGATCTCAAGGATAGAAGCCCTGTAATCCAACCACCAGTTATTAAACTTGTGAAACTACCAGAAAATCAAACGAAAATGCCCTGAAATACATTTTTATAGTGCATGTGATTTGTGTACATAAGAGTTAACGTACGGTTTAAAATCGCTCTAAATCACGTCTTATTGCAGACTGAGAACTCAAGTTCAACTTTTAACTAGGTTCATATGCAGTTCTTATGATATCCGTGAGTGAGAAGGTGAATAAGGATTTAAAATGCATGAATATTTTTGCCAATTGTGTTTACTGTACAACCGGATGTATATTTAAAAATTAGTTACCATCGATAAAGTCAGGCCATTGGAAAATTGTAAAAGAAGTTGGGTAAAAATCACCAAAAAACCAGGTATAAGGCCCATACAATTCCCTTCAGGAATTTTTTTAAGATTATATTTTAAAGCCACTACATGGGTACTATAAAATAAATTATCTAAGTAAAGTGAAGTTCTTTAGAATCGACTTCAATGCAAACTTTCTTACGTCATCACATAAAAACGGCTGACAATATTTCAAATTTCAAATTTACAAAGCTAGTTCGACAATCGGTGAAACGAATTTCAATATCATAATGGCTATACAATAATTAAAAACTAATTGATATTTTGTATCTTATTTTAATATTTACCTTATGTTTTGTCACGACGGCTACGAAATAACACCGTGTATGTAAACAAATGCATCATAGCATGTATTTATAAACAAGCAAATATAAGAAATACAGTACAAAGGAGAAATTTATTCTGGTGACTATTTAACAAATAATACACAGAGGGTCTTACAGGGAATTTCAAAACCATTGCTGATCAAATATGTACAGTATTGTACAGATTTTCTTTATTAATTCTAGATTAGAACCAAAACAAATAATTTAAATCTTCTGTTTTACAAGTAACTTGTACAAAGCTATGAATAGGCTATTATAAGCAAGTTTTACTACCATTGACTGAAAATACTATAGTTACTGGTTTGAAGTATGATACATGTTAGAAATGAGTGCGCTGTTGTTGACTAAACTGTGTTTAATAATGTAACAATAACTGTTGAAATGAACAATTTGAATCAGCTGTTTAACTAGTAAGCAATAGTCTGATAAGTATTTATTTTAATGGACTAAAAGAAAACGTTTGTTTTACTATTACCTTTAAATGGTGCAAAAGTGACTCCTTATATTCTTGAACCCTCTTTTGATGTGTATTTCTAGTGGAAACAGTTTACTGCATTAATGTTGACACACTTTACCAAATTACTTATTCAGCGAACAATTATATAGATCTTATGTAAATGGGGGTTAAGAGTAGAATACAAATAAGCTGTTGTCAAACAATTAGTATTCTCTGAATCCACGTTCGTATAAATAGGCTATTAGACACACGATGGTTTACTATTGACTTTAAGCCGAGCAAGTAAGCATCTCATCCTATTGGAAGGTTTGACGAGTGTTTCGTGTTGGCGACGTTCGAGTGCGCTGATGTCGCTTGCTCTGTCTAATCCTATGTTATGTTCTAAGATTTGTTATCAACGTTTTAAACATATTACAATAAGCTATGCAATTTAGCTGATTCAAAAGGATGACATAAATCTAAATCCTACAGTATATTTGAGAAGTAAACATACCATTAACTTTGTTGGTAAAAAATTTTCACACCCGTAAGCATTCATCATTAGTAAATGTGGAAACAACTCCTTCTGCAAAAACAAATTTTATTTCAACATAAACATGTATGTTCAACATAAACATGTATGTTCAACATAAACATGTATGTTCAACATAAACATGTATGTTCAACATAAACATGTATGTTTAACATGAATGTAAATTTTTACATTAGCCATTTGAGTTGCCATGTTAGTTACAAATAACCACGACAAAAATGCAATCGACAGCTGCTTACAAAAAAATCTACATATTTGAGATAAACATTCAAAGTAATTTGGATGAATATTATTGAGCAAAAAAATACTCATAGAGCACATAAACGTGTTCTCAGAGCAAATCTCTGCCCCCTTATTATCCTTTATTGTATCGTCTATTACTAGACATTTCTGATAATTTCCATCTTGAACTACAGCAGATGGGTTGTGTTAAATGTTTGAGAATAGAGAATTCAGGCCTAGAACCCCTAGATGAATGTCACTATCTTAGAAAAACACGTATATTTTCCCATAAAAACGTGAAAATAGAAAAGATATACAAGCCTTAAATGAGAAAAAATGTTTTAATTCTTACTTCGTTAAAATATTAAGAAAATGTTATCACTCCGCTCAACTGGCTTTCACTGTTCTTAAAGCGATCCCATTTTACTTATAGTGTAGTTAAATGATAGCTGAATTGCAGAGTGGCCATAGTGCTCAACGGTTCAATCCTGAAAAGTGTCAATAAATTTTATGGTTCAAGACTAGACCTCTCTGTCTTTTAGTATAGTAAATGAATCTGACAAAAAAATATATAATCTTAGCCAGTAATAAAGCTACTCAAAATATTCATTCCATTCTACATTAACCTTTAATACAGTACTCAGATTAAAGTAAGTATAAAATGTAACTTAGTTGCTGTTTTAGTGATACAATTAAGTCACTAATGAAATTAAATAACTTTAAAGTAAACTAAAAAATATATTCTTCAACAAATCTAAAATCTGTGCAATTAAAATTGGTTAGCTTGCACAAACACGTTTTATTTTGCCACACCAATTGTTCTAATCACAATAGTTGATTTTCTCGTGTATTAAATACTACAGAGACTAGTTCTCACTATAAGTACATTATAGCTTAAACAAACATTGCTTAAATAACAAAAAGATTGTGTAATGTCTTTGTAAGGAAAATGATTTTTCTTCCTCATATGTATGCTGACAGTTTTCAATAATCTTACCCGAAATAGATTAATCTAATATGGAAAGTGGCAAACATTGTATTTCAAAGCCTTTCAAAAGAGGGTGATTAGGAGTTTTTGCTGCTTTAGTTGATGGGAAAGGGGATGATATATCTTCGCAAAAAGCTCTTTCACAAACAATAAAAATTCTTGAAAATCTTGGCTTTTAGGGTCAAAATTATGTTTTCAGTAAAGCATTAAGTTTATAAGGATAAAAATTTTTAAGTAATAGTTCTATGATAATAAATCAGACAGATTTATGAAAATAATCAGACAATATTTCTTTTATTATAAAATACATGTTAATTCATTAGTTCAATTTACTAAGAAAATATGAGCGATTTTGTTTTTTATTTAGATGAACACCAAGAATGCTTCAACATACAACAGTAATGCAATACTGTTGGATTGCAATGAATCGATTTTCCCCTAGACCTTTCAACCAATTATTTTCACACGACGTATTAGATTGCGCTAAGTTGACAGTAAACAAACTTATTTAACAGCGAACAACTAAGTGAAATTAAATAGCTCATTTAGGGGGAGTCAAATTCGTTAACGCACAAGACTTGTAAGGCTGTAGGGTGTGACAAAATGAACATCGCACTTAGGGAATACTAAGCAGGCGACTCATCCCACATTGGGGAGATGATTCTAAGCTTTAACGTACCTTTGAAGAAATCATGTATGAACATGAAATACGTGACAACCTCAGTATAGTTTTAGGTTTTTAATCAATCAATCATTTTTTTATTTATCATAAAATGGGTACCTTGATGTAAAAAATGGGTGCAAAAACCATACAAGGTTCGTATGGTTTTATATCCAAATGGATATTCCAATACAGTAGACCTAAATGGATATAGAGCTAGAGAATATGAAAAGTTAATTTTCTATTGAAGGTAAAATGAAATCTAAGAGTTATTCTGGTTTTAGTTGGACGAAAAATGGTTTCTAACCTAAAAGTACATTTGCAAATAGAATACCAAACTTAATATTTGTTGTATCACTGCCGCTGTGAGTGTATGTCATAATAAGAGAAACTAACACCACGATGTAAACTCAAAAACATTGATAATGTATAACTAATTGAACAACTAATAGAATAGGGACGTGTGATATCATGGAAATATAATAAGATATGGTTTATTATATCATGTGTCTAAAATGATAAGTCCTCTTCATTGATATAGCTTAGTATGGATTAAAACGTTGAGGACCCAAGACAAAGAGGCTTTAGGTTGATGGATGATGACTGTACTGTATATTGTTGCACAACAGATAGTTCCAACACGTTATACTGTTATCGTTCACGACTGAAAGCACACGATGTGACTATGACTATCACAGCACGTATGTGGTGGTGTTCAAGTGTTGTGGCTTTGATACAAAGAATGATAACAATATGTTGTGTTAACTACCACAAGAGACATTTACAAGATGTTATATTGTTGTGGTTCACCCTGTACGTATGTGTTGGTAGTGTTGAGACGTTCATAGAATATACAAGGAGTTGTGGCTTTGAGATGATGAATGATAACAATTTATTGTGTTAACTACCACAAGAGACAGTTACACGATGTTATATAGTTGTGGTTCACGCTGTATGTATGTGTTGGTAGTGTTGAGACGTTCATAGAATATACAAGGAGTTGTGGCTTTGAGATGATGAATGATAACAATTTATTGTGTTAACTACCACAAGAGACAGTTACACGGTGTTATATTGTTGTTGTTCACCCTGTACGTATGTGGTGATAGTGTTGAGATGTTGATAATACAAGGTGTTGTGGCTTTGAGGTGATGAATGATAACAATGTATTGTGTTAACTACCACAAGAGACAGTTACAGAATGTTATATTGTTGTGGTTCACGCTGTACGTATGTGGTCTTGGTGTTAAGACGTTGATAGAGTATACAAGGTGTTGTGGCTTTGAGATGATATATGATAACAATGTATTTTGTTAACTACTACAAGAGACGGTTACACAATGTTATATTGTTGTGGTTCTCTCTGTACGTATGTGGTGGTAGTGTTGAGACGTTGATGTAGTATACAAGGTTTCGTGGTTGCTGGTTGATAAATTATTACATTATATTGTGCCTACAACCTCAAGTGACATGATATTACATTTACGTACATGGATCCTCGCTGTATACATATTTAGATACAGTTGAGACGTTGATAGAGAAGTTTTTATGGCTAAAAGTAAATGAATGATTGCAATGCATATTTTTAACAACCGGTATTATGACATATATTCGTGACGTGTCTTTTAGAGGTTACAATGACACATTTATTTTGCAACAATAGACGAATTGTTGATCAATATTTAACGGATTCGATATTTCATCTTTATACACCTGTAAAGAAACTTTTTTAAAGTGTTTTGCAGTTGTTATTGCAAAAAAACAAGAATTAATTATAGCATGCTGGAATTGTTAAATAACTGCATACGGATTTACATAATGTAAAACAAATATTTTTAGCAAACTATAACACGAAATGGTTTATATAACCTAATACATCTAGATACCGTCTTAACACAAAATTAAAAATAAAAATTTTTGTAAGCTGTACATTTTGGTAAAAATTATGCGATATGTTGTATATATAAAACTAATGTATGCACCGTCTGAAAGTAAAAGTCTAAATTCTATTTGTTTTTAAGATTTGCCTATCTATAGGTATATAAATGTTGGTAAAAATTATGAAATAAAATCACTGCTAAAAAACCATGAAAGCTAATAAATTAAATAAAAATATTCCCACCTCAACACAAGTGTTCTTCAAAAACTTTATATCTAAAATAGTTACCTAACAAGTAAAAATAATATAAATACTACATGACAGTAACAAATAAACTGAAATCTGCCAATAAAGCATATTATATAAAAAATTACTATTGCTCCGGGTATTACATATCATATACTAGTTATACTAGTATCATTACTAGTATATCATAACTAGTTGTCAAAAGCTTTAGTTAATATTTCTTGGTGAATTTGTTTGTTTATTTTGTGTAATTTATTTATAAATAAATTCACAGTCATTTTAATACTTCATATCACTTTTTTGTGAACAAAGGGAGCTTTTATTCAATTTATATTCAATGTAACACTGGTTTTGGCATTATCATCCCTGAACAACAGTATTGGTTTTCTATTATTACTTTATCTTTACAAACGGACAACCGCAATACTTGTCAAACGCAAAACCTATTGTAAGCAGCCAACTATTGTTTAGCTTATCCCTAGTGCTAAACTGGCATAGACTGTTTTATCACTTCCACAGCACTCATATGTTGTACATATTAATCCTCTATATTACATTGCAGATCTTATTATGGTCTGACTTCAAATGACAGTAAAAGACATAATCATGTAATAAACATAGTCTTTTATAGATTTTACATCCTTACTAAGACAAATATATAAACATACATGATTTCAATTTTCAAAGTATCTTTATGCCCTGTAATACTAGTCCGTTCTGAAGTATTCTACTTGTTTATTGATTTGTTTACCAAATTTCAAAGTTAGAAGAACAAAATACTTTGATCTATTTGTATACCAAATTTCTTCTTGTTCTATAGCGAGGCTTAAGGCTTATACTGTTACATAAAATAAGAAAGAAACGTTTATTTGGACAACTTAAAACCTGATGTGGAACTCACAGTATTTGTATACTTACTTGTATACTTGTGATGATCCCACTAATAGCCGTTATTATTTGACTTACTATTTTATTTCTGATTAACTAAGCTTAACAATTTGCCATTTACAATTTATATCGAGAATGACTTTGTCAAAGTAATCAAACAGTCTTCAAAAGCATGTTATAAGTGTACTTGTGAAAATCAAAATCAAGGTAGGAAGATAATGTATTTTTCTACAATACATACGTCTAAGAAAAAAGTAAAGGCACATAGGAGGCACAACTGTAAAAAACTAATAAGAATTGGTTACAAATTTGGTTTTTGGAACACCAGTAGTTAGCCTTAACACTCTCTTCTGGAACACGAACAAAAAAATACCCAACTACGAACAGTTAGCACAAATAATGGTATGTGTGATTACATTCTCCGGTGAGTTCAAATAGGATATCAAGCTTAAGAAGAAACTTTCATCCAATCCAGTCACTAGTATAACTAAAAGCACACCTAATTGATACTAATAAAGCTACACGTTCCGATAATGGCAGTGATACTGAACAAAAACCATTACGTACTTTGAGATAAGCCTGATATGTGGAGCTTTGGAGCTATTTAGACAGCACTCAGGCGTCCAGTTCAGTCAAACATCAATAATTTACTTACTTCGTTACTAGAAGCTTAATTTGGTTCTTGCGTCAGTGTGAGTTAGGGATCCCATTATGTCTGTCATGTCGTCTATTAGCCCTACTCACGACGGGCTTTTGCATCACGTAGTAGTCTCAATCCCGAGACTTTAATCCAATCCCGGGACTCTGGGATTTGTCTAAGTTGACGCTGAGATCCATGGGTCATACCAGGATTCTATAATTTTATGATTTTAACTTTTTAGCCATTTCAAATTAAGGTGGAGTATTTTTGTTAAGCCACCTAAAGTTTTTAACCTGATTTACGAATTTTATATTGCGCAATTTTGTCGTATTTTGGGACAAAAAGTACCAAACGGAACTCCCACAACTCACCTTTCTTATTTACAATGTACCTGAAAGTACAAAAATACTTCAAATAGCACTTGTTATTAAATATTTAGACTTTGACTGTTTACATACAAGACGGTACAAATACACATGCATATAAAAGATGGTAAGTGGTGATCGATTTCGATTGGATCCAATCGTCGTCAAACCCAATAGGCTAATGACTAGAATGTCGATGGCGTCCCTTATTTACTATTGGCTACCGAAAGTACCGGCCAAGATGTTTTTATAAGTACAACTGGGGTCAAAATTCACTTGTTCATAAATTACCTTATTTCTATTTTTTTTATTTGTCCACATAAATATACAATTCCTCCCAGGTATTCACATTACCTTTCTTACAATTCTTTAGAATACATACATTTTCTTCCATTTTCCAAAATGAGTGGCCAAACAAAATGAGTGGAGTGTAACAAGTTTTATGCGACATCTTTCCGGTTTGTTGTTTCTCCATGCAGAGACATGGATTTTGAGACTTTTAACAAAGTTTCAAAGTATTTACAGATAAAACAATCTGAAAGCATCTGGAGCATCTGAAATCGAGAAAAAAACTTAAGGATCTTGATCCAAAAAAGGGGGCCGGACCAGATGGGATGCCAATTTAGTTTAATAATAATAAATATTTTCTACCATGAACTTAGCCAATGACTTTAATGTGTCTAATGAGTAGAGGTATGTATTAAAATTTAATTAGGGATTAAAGTTCAATGTATAGGGCTAATAGGAAAGTAATATTAATAAAGGCAAAACGGTATTCAACCTTAGACTTGAAATACACACCAGTTGAAAATTTAAAGGGTTTGATTTCATTGTGTGAGTACAAACATCACTATATATGGTGTTATGATGGTAAATTATACCTGGCCAAATAACGAATAGATAATTTGAGTAGAAATTTGCAAGGAAAGCGGACAAATGAAAAGCGTATATAGGGCTGTAGAGTAGAACCTTGATACGGCTTCCCATGGAGTCAATGTCTCTACTGGCTCCCCTTCTCGTTTGTTTCCACTCTCTTCCGCTTCACTCACATTCACTTCCGATCTGTTCACTCACATCCTCTTCCACCCTTCTTGTATCCCTACTATCTTTATCACCACTTAAGCTTTATACTTCATGATCCCAAACATTGGTCTTAAACACTTGATATAAGATGTATGATAAATTAAGGCTGGTAACCTATTCTTTCCTTTTATCTGAATCAAACTCAATTTTAACCTTACTTACAGCATACTTAGTAAATTTCCTAAATATTCTGTAACATTCTCATCATCCTAAACCTAACTCCTTGCTAAAACATAACCTCTTTACATCTGTTCTTCTATAATCCTTTTCTGAATCATTGTTTCATTACATAAAACTTATTTGTGTTCTCCTTCTTTCCTGTACTTGGATCCTCTTAAAACCTCTCCAAACGAATGGGCCACTTCCCTTGCTTCTCGCTCTGATTCTTATAACTTTACTCTCTGTGTGAAGGATTCCTGAAACAATAATTATGCTTAGCTACAAACATTTACAGTAATAAATCGTGAGTGTAAAAAATATAAATACTTATGTTTCAATAGTCTATCAAATAAATAATTTAAGACAATTTTTATTGCTCTAATTGATACAATACGATGGAGATATTAAAAACGCGAATATTAACTGTTAAAAATCATTCTTTACTGGTTATTGATATAAAAGGCATGTAAATCATTGCTAACATTCCTTAAAATCGTATAACAAACTATACATTGAAAGAATACAGAAATAGAAAGGACCAAATAAGCATGGTTACATTTTTTTAAGTAATAAAGCTAGTGTGGATTTTTTAGGTCGTTTTGATGTCTCCTGTATGTACATATGACACATCTGTACCTAAATTTATACTTCGATCAATAATATCAGATCCAATGTCGCCAAGAGAGTCCAGAACGAACGCATGTGACACTACGACTTATGTAAACTGTCAAAACAAACGTCGCAGCTTTAGTGATTTCTCACTGGGAATTCCTTCCTTGTTTTTCTAGCAATGTTTTACCGTGAAAGACGTCTTGCTTTTGCATGCCATTACAATTTCCCTGCGGCATACTAGTTATTTCTTAGAAATTCTTCGTAAAAAATGAGTTTGATCCTTTTAAATGAGCTTATTTGTGAAATGATTCACGAGTTTGAAGATTTGTTGTAGGGGTTTGCAAAATTGTTAATTTGTTTACGGATAATATTTCAAAATAAAGTAAATAGTATAAGGTTATGTAAAATCAATTATCATTGTTTAAGTGTTACATTTGTCGATCTTAAAAGGACTTATTGTAGTTTGAACGTAAAAAATAAACGATGAAAAATAAATGATTACCTTTAGATTGTGGTGACCACATTTTCTTGAATTCTACAACAACCTTCAGTTATTTTAACAATTATCCACCTACTTTTACATTTGTAAGTACCCATTTATAAATTATACAGTAACTGTTGTATCCTTATAAGTAAAGATTCATGAGAATGATAGCGAAGAATAAATTTATAATTAGGATGCAAACCTAACTGTAGAATAACGGTTTTAAGTTTACCACAAAATTAAAAAAAATAAATCCAGTTTGTTTAAATATTCAACTACTTAAAGGACACTAAGAAACATTGTTTATGACTTATTGTGAACTAGTAATTTCCGAAATTATCTCTAAAAAGCATCATTAAAATATCAATGTAACAAGTGAAATAACTTTATTTTGTTTTTGGAATGTGTAACGAAACGTTTCTTCGTTCAAAATGTCTTCAACTTATGATTCTAGACCTGAACAAAACGAAAATTTCGGGCAGCATACCCAACACAATAAATATTTACCCACCCATGTTACTAAGGATGCTACAAGAATATACGTCTCCCACAATGCATTTGGACAGGATACAATATTCAGTTAGATAAATAACAAGGAGGCATTGGTGAGAGGAAGTTTGCCAGCCGGCCGGAAGTTATGTGACCTCTACATCCGACTGCACCGATCCGTGTCTTATCCGTATCCGGTTTCTTCTTATTGTTGACAGTCGTCCTCAGAACAAAGCATGAATACACTTGTTACCAAACTAAAACTGTCTTTTTATTTTTCAACAAACATAACTAATACAGCATAACTAATAGAAAAAGAAGATTCAACACACTGTCAAAGCCGAAACAACAACTGCCTGCCTGCATGTCAAAAATATAATCAAACTTGTTTTAAATCATGTTGCCAATATTTAACTTATAATTTATTGTCAATGAATGTGATGGTACGCAAATATATGTGTAACGATGTTTAAAATTATTTGTACGGACATTTTACATCACGGTTTGTGCCGTGCGCGTCACAATTATATATACATACTCAGCGCGCGAGCAATAACTTATTGGCCGAAGCGTATCATCTGTCAACGGCAATAGAGGTAAAAACGACGAGGATACGTAAAATCTCTCGTTCGTTCGCCTTTTCCCCTCTTCTCGGACTTGACGTCACCGACCCAGAAACCTCGCTGAAAACTCAAAACTAAATATAAGTATTAGTATCTAAGTATTGCATAAATTATCAGGGAATCCCAATTCAATCATGAGATAGTTTAAGTTCAGTTAGGGGTTGCCGGGGAGAAATCAGGGGGCTTTAGGATGTAGGTTTTCTAACTTAAAATGTCGGTCTTCTCCTTAAGGAAGCCGACATCAGCTTGTCGAAACAAAATCTAAATTCACATGGTTCTAATTGTTCAATAATTAAACTTATGTCCTGTCAATTCGATTAATTCATTGCTAGATTGCCTTACTTCTATCAGTTTCCATTTTACAGTGTTAGTTCATTAATTATTAATGTTGTAAATGCAATTCTTTCATAGTCAGGTAGTGGGTTAGTTATAAGGTTTACTTGTCATGAATTAATAGAGTCACAGCTCATCAAAAGCTGGCTTAAGGTGTTAACGGCAATGGGCACGATCAACCTCAGAGTAAAATCCTTTAAAATACAGTTAACAGTCCTTCTTAATTTCTCAACCTCATAGATATTGTTAATAAGTTTATATATTTCCTTGTCACAATCCTCATGCATCCATACCACTCTTCCATTATCTTAGTCCACAGTCATCCTGAACCAATTTCAAGTAGTATCACCCAGTCACCAGATTCTCTACAGTAAATGTTACAGGTTACACAACGTTTACACTATCACAGTATCAGGACCTGTCATCTGATATCGTCCTCGGGTGAAAGAGTACCCAAAATAGAACAATCCTAGTACTTAATACAACTGAACCTAGAAAACCACATACAAAATTTATACTAGTCATACATAAACAAACTACCTTGAAAAACAAGTAGTACAATATAGTGTAAGAAGATCGCAATGGGCAAATCTGCACAAGATCTCCTCAATCAATAATCGTTTAAAAAATATTCACCACCACCTAAAATTTACTCTAAAAAGAAATGTACAGTATTATACAGTCATCTTTGCCCGATAAGGTTTGGCATTTTTATTATTAGAATAGGGGAAGCTAAAGCTAAAGAGCTAATTCTTCTACGATTTAGTGTGGTTATTAAAACACCAAAATTGACCTTTTGATCACCTCCGTTTTTACATGAAACATTCCAAGTACATAATTGTCATGATTTATCTACATGACATTTCTTTAGGGTTGCAAACACAGCCACTAAAACAAAGTCAGTTGTCTGAAAGCAAAGTTTCAACATTTGTTTCATGTCTGAAATGCTTTGTTTCCAAATAAGCTACACTTTATATCAAAGACACTAATTTGACATACATTGGGTGGCCAGTTTATAATGATACTTTACAGTTGAGTTTACATTATTGACTGTAACGTAATACAATAAAGTAGTGCCATACAAAGGTTATAAATCAAATGTATCTCATATGTAATGAATAAGCTAAAACCAAAATTGCTTTAAGTGTCCTTGGAGCCTAGATTTTATAACTCATAAAACAATTACATAAGTTGGAAGAAAATTTCCAATCCCACAGTGCACTAGATATTTAAGTTACTATAACTATGGTATTTGAAAAGAATATTTTGAGATGGTAAATAACTCTTCAGCGGTGGTTTGAAATCAACAAAATTAACATTGCTCTTATGGTGGGCAAATCTAAGATGACCGTTCTCGTTAGACCCATTTCTTCGTTAGAGAAAATTTCTGACCCCACAGGGCACTAGAAGTTTAAATTTATATCACTTTGGTATTTGAAAAATATTTTTGGATGATAAAAAACCTATAACAGCTGTTTGAAACATGCCAAACATTGTATATCACTATTTCTTTAGGTAATCAAAAGGAAACTTTAGCTTGCTACGTTTGTGTTAATGTTGTTGTTGTTGTTGTTTTTTCAAAGATGTTTCTCTTTCTTCGTTTCATTTTTTGTAATTGTAGGACTCGAATGCAACAATTAAGTGAAATAAAAATAACAGAAATAAAACACTTAGTAAAAATCTATTATTACTCTTGACACCATCAGTTTCTCAGTTAATCTTCTTAATACCCTTGTGACAAAAATCTTTTTAAGAGGTTGGTGGCCATTTTAACCTTGCATTTGCCCGTCCACATGGGCCACAGGGATATGAGTGTGGAAAGTATCCAGTAAAGAAAAGGGTGAACCGGTACAGTACTATTGTAAACTGTACTGATCAAAAGTAGTGGCAGGTACCAGGATTCGAACCCAAGACATCACTGCCTCGGGTCTAAAGTTCGTGTTGCTACCGTCTGAGCCACCAACTAACCACTGTTACCTTGCTACTGCACTTATGTCACAAGCTAATAATAAAACATCTGATTGTATTGGTATCAGCTGATTCTTCATAAAACAGCGTTCTAGGACAAAAACACCACTTAAGCTCAAAGAAATAATGAACCCAATTTTTCCAACAATGCGACGAAAAAGATTTAAAACTGAATGACATTATATACTAACCAACATACAAATGCTATATGTAGCTAGTTATTTCAACAACAGTTATCAGTAAAATGTGAAATTCAATAATACAACGAAATACCTAATGACTATTGAGAACAGGCAGTATAAGTACCGATATATCAATAATTGCTCCATGCCCTTAGGAGATCATTAGGACAAACGTAAGCTGTTAGAGCGTTATGGTTATTGTCGTCTTTCGTAGTTAAGCACCTCAACATCTGTTCTTAAACGCATCTTTTGTTAAATGACGTCTTTTCTGTTCAAAATGATATCGTTAAGTTGAGAATTAAATTGATAGGTATTGAAATGTATAACATTGTTTAGATCCTGGAATTCCATTCATGAATATAATTAATTTACTGAATCAGCGTGTATAATAGCCTATTTATATGATATAATCTAACAGTTACCTCTAAAATTAATAGCGTGAAACTACGCCTTAAATGGGTTAGGGGACCCTTCATGCCCAAAAATCAAACAATATACTTTAAGCTATGACAACAGTTTCGATTACCTAAGAAGTCATAATTACCTGATATATCCATAATTACAACCATGTTATGCATGTAATACTAATATTGTACATTGTGTGTGATTCCACAGATTTTGTAGTTTATATAAATATTGAATTAGGATTTGCACATGTTATGTAAATCTATAAAGTAAAATTAAAGTTTGTCAATTTTTCAATTACAAACACTAACACATGATTAACGTATGAAGTCATTTAAAAATATGTAAACTATTCATTTATGAGTTTGAAAGGAATATGAAACTTAGGTTTACAGTTTAATCAAATATGTCTAATAGTAGTTTAAGTGCGTAAAAATGTCATCTAGTTCGTATATAGGTTCAGGATTGTGAACGCCTTCAGATCGACAAATACAATATAGATGCTGCATCAATTTTGCTTCACAGTTTGCAGGGCTACTAGAGTAACTTTAAATAGTTTTTTTCTTAATTCAATTATTTTCCAACCTCATGATCTCATTTTAGCGAAATTCCCATACAGGGAATTCGATATTACCGTAGGTCTCATGGTAATACGTGGACCCAGGACCGATTTACTTTTCTCGTTTTGATGTCCCTAGATGCCAAAAACATCATCCGTTCGAATTCATTCATATATAAATATATACTGTATTTATGTATGAGTAGTGGGTAGTGGGTGTTCTTTAGCTCGAGCAATTATCCGATTTCGATTAAATTTGGTAAAAAACGTGAAAACCTACTTTTAAATTCGAACGAGTTCGCGAACCAAAGTGATCGGGCAATAGGAATGGGGTTTTATGAGGGGATTTAAGGTCAAAATTGGGTTTTCTCATTTTTGACCCTTTCAACAAAAATTTCCCTAACCCGTTTTAAAGAGCTCAAAAAACCAAGTAATTTTGTATATTGAAGTGTTTTTGTACGGTTATTGGTTACGGAGAAAAAAAATTTAATTTCAATTTCCTATGTTATTCTAATGGAGAATAAAGTAAACTGTTGTAGTTTGCTTATTTGTGGATATATTTAGATCAAACTTGGCAAATGTATTTATCTTATACTAAGCTATTAATATTTTACCCTCCCTGTAGCAACAAACCAAGGTACTTGTTAAACCTAATGTTATTTAAATAGATAAGATTGAAAATAAAAGTAGGCTAATGGAAATTTGCTTAGTCTGCAGGTTTGCTGTGGTGGGGGTATTGTTTTTTTGTACCGTCGTAGGATTTGTATTTATGAAATTAAACACACTTTTAACTATTATTCATCTATACTCTATTTCGCCGATATCCATTTGGAAAGAAAGGTCATATAGAAGATAGGATATATTCTTAGCGGGTCGTCAATATTGCTGATAGGCATTGTTCTTTTGTGTTTATTGGTTTGTTTATGAAGCCTTGTTTATTGAAAAAATCTGTTTGAATATATTATAAATGGCGTATTCATTACCTAATATACAGTATGTAAATTAAGTATTGAAACAAATCTGTATTTTTAAACCCGAAACAGATAGAAATATTCTGTTTGTGGAAATAATTGTTGACAAAGGTTTCGAAACTTTTTACATCAAAAATATTTTTTACCTCCCCTAACAGCGTAGGGGGTAGGGGGTGACTTATTTTTTCAAATAGCAACCCCTATGGCCTATTTAGTGACCCCTCATTTTGAAGGGTTTGTTAAAAGAAAAACAATGACGCAAACCCGAGGTAGATATTTCACCCCTAGCCTAAATTGCGGGTATTTCAAAATGGGGGCTTTTTCACATAAATTAAATTTTGGAATACCCACCATTTAGTCTAGGGCTGAAATATCTACCTCGGGTTTGCGTCATTGTTTTTCTTTTAACAAACCCTTCAAAATGAGGGGTCACTCAATAGGGGTTGTTATTAAAAAAATAAGTCACCCCCGCCCCCTACCCTGTTAAAGAGGTTGAAAAAATATTTTTGATGTAAAAAATTGTAGAACCTATGTTAACAATCACACAACACAAAGCAATAACAATAACAACTACAAAGATAATATTTCTGTCTATTTCGGTTTCAAAAATACAAATTTGTTTCAATTATTTGTGATATTGGTGCTTTTCACATAAAGTAAATCAAATTTTGGAATACCTGCCATTTTGGCAAGGGGTGAGATATTCACCTCCGGTTTGCTTCATTGTGTTTCTTTCGACAAATCCTTCAAAATGAAGGGTCACTCAATAGCGCTTCCTATTTGAAAAAAGTAAGTTAATCCCTACCCCCTACCCTGTTAGGGGGGTTAAAATATAATTTTGATGTTCAATATTGTGGAACCGTTGTTATCAATTATTGCTACAACCAGAATATTTCTGTCTATTTCGGTTTAAAAAATACAGATTTGTTTAAATACTTAATTTACACACTGTATATTTAGGTACGAGTATTACAGTAGTTTAAATCACTTGTTTTACTTTTAGGTCTTGCAAGCAACAATCAAATATGTTGGTTTGGTCTACACCAGATTCTGATCCAGATTAAATCTTTTGCATTGTTGTCACGCCTGCTTTAGATCGTATAGAATTGGCCGTAAATGTTTTATGTTCGTCTCTTCAATGTTCGTATTTCGTTGTTGTGTTATTGTTCTTAGACGATCCTCAAAAGAAATAAAAGTAGAAAACATTCCTCTAAATTTTTCTAGGAATCATATCGTAGGATATATAAGATAAAATGTTTACAAAACAGTTATTTAAACTAATTTTTGCTATTCTTGGCAATAACTTGTACTTAAATTTTTTTAGATAGTCTTCATACGAATCAAACGTTTTATAATACAGCTATATATTACTGGAAATTACTTTCTGGCTGCCTTGTTATAACAATTAAATGGTATTGGTAGTCTATTATTGGTGAGTGTGCGGGCCTCCAACATGGAGGTGAGTTCAAATCCAACCAATAGCCTTTTACCTTTGGCAATAATACTGTGACTACCGTATTCTGGGCGCTATAGTCTAGCAATTTTTTAGAACGTATGGCCTTCCATTTAGAAGAAACATGTTCAAATCTCTACTGTATGGCTTTAAATTAAAGTTAAATGATAATGTTTAGACCTGGCAGTGGAGTCCAACTTAACCTGTTGATTCACTTACATAGAAAGTAAATAACCCCGCCACAGAAAACCTGCAGACTAACCGAATGTCCATTACCTAGTTGTTTTTCACTAAAATATCCATTTTAAAATGTTGGATGTATTACCCGTTTAAATAACATTATGTTTCGTAAATGCTTATGATCACTGCTACAAGGAATTTAAAAAGTGAGTTTTTAGTGAAATGTTAGTAGATTACAATGAAATGAACGAATTTGTAAAATTTGCTCAAAATATATCTAAAACAAGCACACTACAATAGTTTACAGCTGATCATTCAGTTGCATGTTTAACCACAGTCAGATTTTTGACAATTGATAAAACAGTTTATGAAAATGTCTCTTACAGCCTAGGCGACTTTTAGTGTTAATTTTAACCCGTTTCAGGTACGTAAATAACTCTCTAAGGGACAGGTGTACAATAAACAAATTTAATTTACTTTCAATTTGAAATTTGATTCACCTAATGAAAAATTAAGTTTGGCCTGTTCCTGCTCGGGGTCGCGGCAATGTAGTACAAATCGGTAGGCCTACTTAAATGTATTTAATCCGTCCGTATGTGTCTTCGTGTATGTGTCGTCGTGTATGTGTCGTCGTGTGTATGTGAACTAAATGTCTACCTGACGATGCTACAATAAGTGGGTTTTGATGTTCCTGTACTACAACAGTTTGACAATGGCGTTCTGGTTCTGCCGAAACATGTATCTACAGTACAAGCTACAATTTTGGAACTGCAGACGAGGTAATAAACTTCACCTTATTTTAGTAAAAAAAACAAGCATAATCTTTGAAGGGTAAAAGGGTATTTCATTTTTCTTTTTGCCTCAGAAGCAAAGTTTCAAACTCTGTTAAAATGCGCAAATTGGACACCGTTCTTCTCGTGTGTATTTAAATAATTTTAACTCCATCAACTGCTGCTATCTATATTTTATATCTAAGTGGATAAAAACAAAAATACTCTGGCTTATTATTCTGGTATAAACGTCTGCAATAACCCCTAAAACCAAATACTTAGGATCTTTGGCGTTGTATTTGTTGAAACCAAAACAACAAATGTTTCCACTAACACAATAGTTTCGAATTCTGCGCAAATGGGTTTTCTATTCCAGGCCAACTCCACGCAATAATTTCTTGCCTAGCTTAAAGTTTAAGCCCACCCGAGACTAATCTCTGCACGAGCAGTCGAAGCCACGGATGGATCTGATTAAGTCTGCGTCCGATAGAGGGTTTAGCATTCTCTGACATACATTCGTATTCAACTTGTTGGATTACCAAGTTTAAAACCAAGGTTGTTCCTTTTAGCACATTTCTCTATAGCGAGGTAACTATTGATGGTCTTCCTAGATCACTTCTCTTTGTGGGTTTGCGATCCACAGAAGCCAACGTCTGTGTTTTAGATTGTTAAGTAAGATTTAAATTTGTGTGACCGTAACCATGTTAATGGTCATTAAAAGTGGAAACAGAGTGTATCAATTATAGTACTTACACGAATCGGCCAAATTGAACAGTGGGTATTGTTTTTGAATTGTGAGCGGGAAGTTTTTATTCTAAAAGTCGAGTATTGGCACAGTTATTAAGAGCATTATATTTTAAAATATTAATCTATATAAAGTTATATTTCCTTGATAGCCAAGACAAGGAAATAATATAATCTTCTTTCTAATATAATATAATAATCTTTCAATATATATTATAATCTTCTTGTGGTTATGTTCTTTGGACTACAAGAATCACTTGGCGATCAAGGTAATATAGCCTCATATACAGATCATATCATCAGTACTTCAGGAAACAACAAAAGAGTGTAAAATCAACCAAATCTGCTTGAAAAGATATAGGTTACAATTTGGACATGCATATGAATTGTTGAATGCAGCGTCATATTCCCTTACAAAAAACCAATTATTTGCTGTGGATTGCTTTTCGACTTTCGTATCTTTTGAAAAACTTTTTGGTTTGGAATTTGTGATTTTACCTAGACATGTACTGCTATATTCATTGTAGCAATGGTTTTCAGAACCAAATAATTGAATTATTGTTATTTCTTTGGGTCCATAGTTTTATTATAAACTTGATGATTTTACAAAAATGTAATAATGTTGCTGAATATTCACTTAGTATTAAGGCTTGCTGCAAGAGGGCTCTTCTTTTGTTGAGTTAGGCAACGTTTGGTAATTATAGTTTCAAAACTAAAAGGTAACTTTTAAAATATTGTAATAAATTACTGAATACTTCCGTGGATGGAACTTAAAATTATTGTTTCATAATGTGAATTCATAATACACCAAGAGATGCGAATTATACTTACTCGATTTTAAAAAAGGTAAAAAATCTATTTAATCAAAACTTAAAAAGCATAGCAGATCGGCTCAATTAATATACTGTTTATATTTTTTACTCTCATTGATTTTTTCAACTCACGGATAAAGGTACATTTTTGATACGTTTCTTTCAGATGCTGATCCTGTATGTTTATAACAATCCAATTATTGTATCAAAGTGCAGTATCAAGAAGATAAACAAATAACGTCTATATTTATCTAGCGTACATCAGATACAAAAATCTGTTTTACGTGCAAATGTTTGCCAAATAAAAGTAAATAAAAAACAAATTTCTTAAAGAAAAAAACTACGAAAACATATATTTAACCAGACAGACGGTCAGATGACTATTGTCTTTTGTGCGTAGAAAGAATACAATTTGTAAATTTGTAAAATATTCAGAAAGATAAAGCACTGTTATCTATCTATCTATCTTTAACATTCTGTTTAAATTCCTGTAAATTTTACCTCTGCTTGCAAAGTATTGTAAACCAGTTGGTCAAAGTAGGAAAAGGCATTTTTCCCCATCTCATTTTTGACCCGCGGTAACTTCAACAGGCCTTCCTGTCAAGTACAGCGCTCACAAACCTCAGATCATCGTACCAACTTGGTATTCATATACTGAGGCTGGTTTGTCAGCAGCGTCTTGTGAACCAAAATTGAAGTTTCGAGATCAGAGATTTGCTGTATGGATAGTATGAGCATTCAATCTGTATTCAAAGTAATGTCAAAGAAAAACATTAAATCGTGATACATTGCAGTTTCCTTGTTGTGGTCTGAAATAGATGTAGGCACTTCTCCTTTGGCACCTATTCAGTTTTACAATAGAATTGCAACTACCGATAATTTAAGCCTGCTAAGTTGCATATTGATTATGTATCTGAGAAAGTACGTAAATAAGCTTAATTTAAGTTAATGTGTAAGACATGATAAATTATAATAAAATACACACCTCTAAGGTTCCATATTGAATGTGTATCTGATACGGTCTGTAAATAAGTTTACCCTAAGTCAATGCTTAGTAAAGTAACGTGAATCAAAACTACAGTAGGATTTTTCAAGTACCAAAAATTTAAAACTGTTAAGTTCCATATTGATCATTGGCCTATATCTAAAAAGGTTTTTGAATAAGTTTAACATATTTTAATGCTTAGTAAGGGAACATGAATCAAAACTATATTAGGATTTTACAAGTAAAAATAATTTACACCTCTAAGGTTACATTTTAAACATGTTTCAGAGATCGTTAGTTAATAAGTTTATTCAAAATTATTGATTAGTGAGTGGATATGAATCAAAGCTACAATAGAATTCTACAACAACTTATAATATGGACCTAATAGGTAGGTTCTAAAATGAATATGTAACTGAAAACTTCATGATGTTAGCCTCCGGATCGCTGGTATAGTAATAAATAATTGTTTGAATACCTTATACTGTCAAAGTGATCCTTAGTAGTATATTTAGGCTACTGTCATTGATGTTAAAAATCCATCAAAGTACCATTTGATGGATTTTTACCATGACGACTTCCTCTGGAATGAAACTTTATGTCCTTCAAAGCCTGATGAAGTTCCCCTCGGGAATGAAACTGCAGTAGCCTATAAAAATCTGTTAGCCCCTGTAGCCCTGACCTATTGTGGATCATTTGGACAGTATAAGGTATTAAAAAAAATTAATTATAACTAAAAACGTCTATGAATAAGTTTGACGAAATCTAATTCTTAGTAGATGAATAAGAAAAGCAGTTAAAGTTGGCTACCGCCAATAAAATTATTAACACCTGTTAGTTTTCACACCGAAACACCCAGGCCGTTCTGTTACTTTGACTACGGCACGCACGACAAACAACTAACTCATTTACGGTAATTACTTTGATAGCGAGTGTCAAATGAAGTAAGGCATTCAAATTAATAAAAAAAATTCTTATTATTTTTACGCAAAACTTGCAGTAATGTACGTGATTCAACGGATTATTTAAAAGAAGTCTAGCAACATTATTTTATATATTTACAACTGTACTGTAAACGTTTACTCGAAGGTAAATATGTGTAAAGGATTTTGAAAAGCTATCGATTTCGATTATCATTAGGCCCGATTGAAAAATCTGTAATAAAATTCACCTACTCCTCAGGATGATTCTTACTCCATGAAGTTTCAATGGTACAGGATAACAGTCTGTATTGCTGTAAAAAAAATTAAATTAAATATAACTTAGTAATGTGTTTAAATGTGAGTTATATTGACCTCAAAATTATCTACGTAAACAAATGTTTAGTCGTGGAAAAGATTAAAATAGAGACCCTTTTCTATAACATTTGCCAATACATCATCTTTATTCATACAAAGAAATATCCTAGCTGTAACTTCTATTGATCTCAGTATTAAAAAAGAAGTCTCTTAAATTTTGTGAGGGAGTGACTGTTAATTGCAAAGATTTTTTCATACCAAATATTTTCATATATCAAACGAAATAAATTTTCCCCTGTGTAAAATAATGGAACAAGATTTTTCTCAGTTATAAAATCTGCAAGTTGAGAAATTTAATTTGTTCCTAGGCAATAGATATGCATTTTTGACTATTGCCTGTTTTATTTTTTGTAGTGTTGCTTCTTTTATCATTAACACAAAATACATAGTTTGATTTTATCTGCAACCCCTACTGCATGGATTACAAAATACATGTTTATTGTATTACTAAATATAGTTTTCAGAAATAGCCGATCATTTAAATTGTTTAAATTTTTTTTCAAATCAACATAACAGGATTGAGTTGTTTTATTTTACAACATGCAAGTTCGTAAATTCATTATATATACACATGTTTCCACTTTTTGTTGTTATTTCTTTCAACGTGGTCAAAGTGGTACTATTTAGTTGATTTTTATTCTATCTGCTACAATGTGCATGATTATTAGGCCTACTGTATTTCCAAAAATATATATCTCTCGGAATTATTATTTTATTTTTTTTTTCTACACAGGATGTGCGTATACTGTATAGTTTAACACCAACTATAAAATTGCCATAGTCGTTTTAGTTTAAAATTGGGTACCAAAAGTGAAAAACACTTATTGTAAGTTTTCGTAGCTTGAATTCTAAGAAATGGACGAAGAAAGGGAAGTTTAGAGAAAACTTCAATGCAAATAGATTCATCAAAGTACCAGGCAAAAGAAGAAAAATCGGAGTTCGTGGACAAAATCGATGTTCTTGTAGCATTAACGCCAACAGCAAAGTCATTCTTCCTCTTTAACCTGTAAACGTCGATAGAAGTAATTTAAAAGTAACTACCAAAGTCAGCTAAGGTGTTTGATTTTTTTCACATCTATAAATAAATACATTATTGACATAATATATGTTAGTGTCATCACATATGTAAAGGAAAAGATCTAATATCTTTTCAAAATGGTTCGAATTACACTGTCAACGTATAGAAAACGTATAACATGTTAAAGATGTAATACGATTATGGATTTTGATTAGACTCTACAATCATAATCAGACAAAATGGGAGAAAGAATAAAGTCCTACTTAATTTCCGCTGTTCAATAAGAATTTTTAAGGGGGGGCACCAAAATTCTCTTTTCAACAAGTATTTTAAACTTGTCAACAGTTTTATTTTAAACTGAATAATATGGTTTTATGTATTTGTATATTTTAGTATATGTAAGTAGGTGTAAATATATTTTTGACAATGCTATTAGATAAAAAGCATAAGTTTTGTTTTACATATAGTTCAAAGACTATGAACATAAAACCAGTTTTATACTAACCTTTTGAAAGTACATTATTTACAATTACAGCTTACTATATTCGCTGTAGCGTAAAAGAAGATTTGACTTTAGAAGACTCCTTATGAGTCTAATACAAAAGTGTATTGTTTTAGAAACAAAAACGAAAATACACTTTCTTAACCTTTCAAATCTATTAATTATGGATGCTTCGGATTTTCTTAAATCCTCATGTAGTACCGAATAATCTATGAATATACATTGTTCAACATATGTTAGTTGAAGTTCAGCGAAGAAAATTAATTGTGTGCTTTACTTGATTCACAATGCAATTTCAAAACATTCAGCCCTTTAACATGCTTGATAGCAAATATTAGATAAATATATTGTTGGAACGCATATCAGAAAAGTTTCTACGTCGTTATTATTATTATGTAATCAATACATTAATAAATTCATATAATCTTTGTTATAAATAGTATTACTAATACTTGTTTCCAACATGAAATTGTCGAATTCATCAGATTTTTAAGGCAATGCATCTGTGGTACTTTTTAGACCAAAAAGAACTTATTGGGGGGCGGGGGTTTGTCGTGTAGCAGTATTTTGATTGTATAACCTTCAACTGTCTCAGTTTGAAGCTAAGTTCGCTCTATTGACCAATGAGAACAAGTAACTCGTTTAAACTTGATTGGTTGGTCAACTCCAACCTTTGATTATTTGGTCAATGGCAAATTACATTAAACTGTTGCGTTTGTATAAAAATGAAGCGTTACTGATATTCTTATTGCGTATAATGTTAAAAAGTTTTCGTCAAAGACGAGCAAACAAACTAAGGCAATTATGACGAGGGTGTTACCCTTTGTTGTTAGACCGGCAATTTCCTCAATTCTGTTTTCACATTATCTGCCATTAAGGCATCTACATCTTGGTGCATTATGTTTCCTTCGTTAGTTTTTACCCTGAAAATCAGAATAAAATTACTTCACTTATAACAGAGAACGGTCTGTGTAGCTAAGAGTTTAATTGTCTGCTCAGGTAAACATTGTTCATATTACTGTTAGTACTATCTTTGACTATTTATACATCTAGAAATTCCATTCCTATGTTAAATTTGTAGCCAGTTTATTTTTACCGAAATCGTCGTAGTTGAGGTAAGCCACCAACAGATTTTGCTCATCTAAATTACTGATTTCTGTTGAATACACAAGCTTTTTTACAAATTCTAACTAATGGAATGACTTATTGTGAGCTATAACAACTGTTATGACCCATCAACTTAGCCAGCAACAAAAAAAATAATGTAGAAAATAGAGTTTTAGTCACTAGCGTATTCTGTGACTGGCTCACACAACTACGTTATTTATTTTTTTTAATTGGCTACAGCTGTTGCATTTAGATGGAACGTCTAATCTAAAACCGATCCCTTCATCCCCAATATCGTACTTTTTACACTCTTGGAAGGAAAAACCAGTAAATTATAAACTAAACCCTTTTCCATTAAGTTCAGTATATAAAATGAGTGTTAGGTTTTTTTCCCTAGGACGCTTGGCACGAGGCCGGAATTTTTTTTCACATTACTTCAGGCTAGACCTAGGGGTTACGGCATTATCACTTTGATAAAATCGATTGGTGATTTGGTGGGTTTTGAACCCGGGACCCCAGGAACCGGAGTCCCGTGCTCTAACCACTAGACCAGCTCACTCTCCCTAATAGTGTTAGGTATTAGGTATAGGTGTGGATAACACATTTCTTTACATTTAATTCCTCCTAAAATTATTCACATCTTGGAAGAATTTGAGTATAATAGTATAGCTAATAGAAAACTGTCACATTTTTCTGGGATCAGAATTAATACTGTAATTCTAAAACGAATGAAAACCACGTAACGAGATACAATGGCGTTTTCAGAAAAATATTTGAAACTGTATCTATATGCAGAACTATATTCTGTGCTGTATATACAAGTGCACCAAGTCTGCTTCCTTACTACGTGATTTATTAAAATCTTTGGAAAGTTAGAAACTTTATCTTCCAAGTTATATTTTCAGGTGGATCTAATATAATATAACTTCTAGTATGCACAATAGAATCACGTACAATTGCAGAAGACTACTTTGAGTCAAAATACATCTTCTATGTTGGTTTTGAAGGGGTTATAACTATACGACAACTCGTGTATGGTAAAATAATGTTCGATACATCTGGGAAAGTTGGATACTAAATTTACATCTTTCGTGTTGTATTTTCATAAATAAATGGCTTTCCACTATAAATACGTGGTAAAATCATTACATTACAACTTTGGAAAGTTCTACGCTAAATATACATCTTCCATGTTTTGTTTGCAGGTGTATCAAGTATACAACTATAACTTCATGATATAAATGTGTACATTACATTCTTGGAATGTTAGAGAAACTAATTTATGTTATATGTCGTATTTGCAGATGTGCAGAGCTTACGAATAGTTATACATGGGAGAATCTTGCATTAAATCTGTAAAAGAGTTAGAAAGAGTTTTGGTGAGTCGGTGGCTCAGTCGGTAGCGTCAAGGACTTTGGGTCCAAAGCAGCGATGTCTTGGGTTCGGGTACCTGCTACTACTTTTTATCTTTACACTTCACCCTTTTACTGTCCCGGTTCAACCGTTGCTTTGCTGGATATGTTCCACACACAGGTCCGTAGCCTATGTGGACGGGCAAATGCAAGGTTAAAAGAGGCAACAAACCTCTATTAACTGCGAAATCAAGATACCTACTACTTTTATGTAAGGATTAACTGGAAACCGGTTGTGTCGAGAGTATCAATTGATTGTTAGTAGGCGTTTAATTTCGGTTGCTTTGATTTTACTTAGTTTTTGCATTCCAGTCCTATAGCTACATAAAATTAAGAATCAAATAAAAAAAATCTTACACGTTGTCTTTTTATGTACCGTATACCGAGTCTACAACTCTTCGGTCGAGAATCATATTTATTTTATTCGTGGAAAATTACAAATTAAAACTCGCTGTGCCCACGTTGTCATTGCTGGTGTATTAGCCTACGATACCGATTTGTAACAAATTCACATTATACCTATGACAAGTTAGAAACGAAATATAAATCTTCCATCATCACATAGGTATTCCACCAAGTCTTGGTCAACTAATTACAATCAAAACTTTCACAATAAATGTGTGAGGTACATAGCCTAGACAATCATATTTGGGGTTTTCTTCACATGTATACCGAGTCTACGACTATTACTACACGGTATAATAAACAATCATATTTGGCGTTTCTTCACATGTATACCGAGTCTACGACTATTACTACACGGTATAATAAACAATCATATTTTGTGTTTCTTCGCAGGTGTACCGAGTCTACGACTATTACTACACGGTATAATAAACAATCATATTTGGTGATTTCTTTGCAGGTATACCGAGTCTACGACTATTACTACACGGTATAATAAACAATCATATTTGGTGATTTCTTTGCAGGTATACCGAGTCTATGACTATTACTACACGGTATAATAAACAATCATATTTTGTGTTTCTTTGCAGGTGTACCGAGTCTACGACTATTACTACAGAGTATGATAAACAATCATATTTTGTGTTTTCTTCGCAGGTATACCGAGTCTACGACTATTACTACATGGTACAATAAACAATCATATTTTGTGTTTTCTTTGCAGGTGTACCGAGTCTACGACTATTACTACATGGTAGAATCACGCACAGTCTACCCGAACCTATGGCGGGTCATGAACCTTATTCACATCCTTCTGATTCTCGCCCACTGGTTCGGATGTTTCTACTATCTTCTCTCCGAGGCCGAGGGGTTCCAAGGAGACTGGGTGTATCCGTACCGACCTGGGGACTACGCCACCCTCACTCGCAAATACCTCGGCTCCCTCTACTGGTCAACACTGACGTTGACCACTATAGGTGACCTTCCAACACCCGAGACCAATGCTGAGTAAGTATAAGCTCTTTCAGTTATATTTCAAGCTATAGAGGTAATTATTTAAAACAAGATTTATATTCTCATGGATCTAGGTGATAAAACAGGCCACCGTCTAACTATTGACTTAAAGATGTCACGGAAAACATCCTATTTATATGGACCAGATGTATCTATTTTGTAATTTAAATTAAATTTTGTTAAATGAGCCTGACATAGAGGGAACTTCTGCCAAAACTATTTCCCCTCTTACTTGTTTGATACCATGATAATTTTCATGATACGATGCTATTGTTTGCAATAAATCGAGATTTTAGTTGATCTTGTACACCTTTTACTGTAAAATTAATATACAACAGGAATATTTGATTGACATCAGCACATTCTGTTGTGGCTAAATTAAAGGATGTTATTTTAAATCTAAAAATGGCTGCAACTTTAACTTGGAAAAGGAATCTAGTTCCATCCATAATCATACATCCAACCAAAGCGTAGTAACTATGTTTAAATTTTAAAAAAACTCGAGGAATACAATGCACATTAATTGCAATCTTATGGCCAAACCTTATCTGGGGAATAGCAAGATGTATTCAAAAGATTATCTCATGATTTTCCTAAGTACCGGTATATAAAGATAATATTATGTTTATTGCATGTCAATATAGTTGTGTAATATCGTGTGTTGCTTTTAAGTTTATTTAAAAATTTTCAAAAGTTGTGTTAAGTAACTAGCATCTCGGACTTCTGTGTAGCACTGTGAGGCTCAGTCTTCTAAATATCCAATTATTGAGAAGCTTATACAGCTTTTGAGGGCATTTTCAGATTTTTTTATATCAATTATTTTCTGTGGCATTGACACTATAAATAGACTAGTGAGTCGAACAATAGTGGCACAATTTAAGCAACTATCAAGATTTTTTCAACCACATGATTGCTGTCTCACTTTAGATGTTTTATGAATGTTGTAAAACCTTGCCGCTGTGAGATTTCTTTATGACGTCAGCAGATCATACAAAGGCATCATATTCTCTGCGAAAACCTAAATTAAATAAACGTAAATTAAATTCTACCTTGTCTATTTATAAGGTAAATATATAAATAAAGCTAAAATCAGAAAATGTATTCTTTCCGAAATATATTTTACAAATGCGTCCAAACCTAAAGCAGTTATTATTTTCCTCTGAAGATACGAAAGTTTCGTTGCATGTGTAGGTAACTATGAGCCATTAATGCAAGGCTTTTATAGAGGTATATGGTAGTATATGAGTACAACAAGTATAATGGCACCCGAGAAATTATCAATATTGACTGGTACGTTATTTGAATCTCATTTACTTTATTTTAGAATAATAAAAAACGCGGCTGGCATGATGGTTATTGCACGGACCTTCTGCCTTGAAGTTTTGAGTTCAAATCCGTTAATATATAATGAATATCTATTTGCTAGTGTTAATACTGTTACCTAATGGTTTTAGAACCTACTTTAGGCCTAAGCTGTAAGTCCATAAAAAAGAATGTCTATTGGGCATGGAAAACCATCCTTGTGGTAGTTTCATTCCACTAAAATCTATTGGACCATCAATTAATCCATAGGAAATTCGAGAGTGATATTATTTAACGATTATTTTTTATTATTCATTTACTCTGTCGTTCGATTGAGTAAATACACATTTTGAAGGTATCATAACTTAAGCTAAAAGGTATACTCTGTTTGAAGAAACCTGTCTTCTGAGCCTCCAGATCTACCTGGGACTGCTAGTAAGCTCCGGGCCAGTCATAGGTCACAGGTATATGTAGGGTCAGGAGGCAGGTTACATCATACAGACTATAATTTCCTACATTCAAAGTATATTGTCTTTGGTCTTCTGGAGTTGGCTGCGTTGTTGACCAGCAGAAATACTGTCCGACGGTTAGATGCGTTCAAGCAATATATCTTCAGAGTAAGGGGGTATCTGAGTGGTTAAAGTACTTACCTAACAATTAAAAGGTCCAATCCTGTGAAAGGCAGTAGCTTTTTGAAGATTTTAAACCGGACCCAACTGTTCCTGGCAATTGGGCTTTAAATACATGATCCTGACTGATGAACCAGCTGATCTTAGTCATAAAAGTAAAAAAAGCTACACAGATCATCTAAACCATTCTACACTGAACCTTCACTCACATTTGGGTTAAAATATGCCTAGGTGGCGTTCCCATCCCAAATAATCAATAATTGATAAAAGACTGCTGCAATGGCGAGCAAGATACGTTGTCTTGATGGTTCGTTCCATCTGAAACACCAGCTAGCATTTCTGCCAATCAACAACATGGTCAATTCTTGAAGACCAATATTTACAAGTATCGTGACTGTTATCCTCAGTCATTTTCTGTTGACATTGAATACATTCAGTAGTTCCTTCAGACTATCTCGTAGTTAAGTCAATGCTACACAGAGTAGAGTTGCAATGATATTAATGTGGCAATGGGTGATGTACAGTAAGACATCGACGGATGGCCTTCAAACGCTGCCTAGAAGGGGTCACAAATCCAGACTTCTTCAGTTCAACTCGAACAGAGGGTCAGTATTTGGGCCCAGCAAAGTTTTTTATCTTTCTTACAAAATACAATCAGTAGAAACATTTTTAACTTTTCAAAAATTAATATTATTGTTTGAAAATTTACCTATAGTCGGGACCACGAGAGTCTGCAGTTGATGGAGGAGCCTATTTACCACGTGACTTCGAAGGAGCCAATGAGGACAGTGCGGTGTTGCCAAATCTAATAATACCAGCTCATTTGAAAATATTGTTTATTATGTTAATTAGTATCTTCAACGGGCGATATGGCAACGTCGCACTAGCCTTTTTTTATTGGCTGCCGCCAACTGCAGACTCTCATGGTCCCGACTGTAAATTGGAATTGTTTTTTCTTTTCGAAGGCTGTTCGTCTAGATTGCCATATTGATATCGTTCGTAGTTCTGGTGCAGTGGAAGTTCAGCCTTCTCTGTATTTTGTAAGGAAAGCAAAACTTTGCTGCATCACCACCTAGGTTAAGTTATGTATGTAGTTGCATCCATTATAGTTAGACATACTGTTTAAAAATTTTAATTAATTAAATTGTTTAAATTCGCTGAACCTTTTGCCATTAAATGAAAATAACTATACTATAATAAATATACTAGTATGAAAATAAAATAACATTTGAAAATGTTCATTATTTTATTGTACACTTAGAATACTTGAGATTAAGGATACTATACAATTTGATCGCATATAAAAATGGAATACGGCTGATCCATAAAAACCTGATAGTTTTAATCTGGCGATTCTTCAGCTGTTATATTATCCACATAGTTCATTGTTGCAGACAGCTGTAAAGGTGAATAAAACGTTTGTACCTATTTAAAATCCGAAACATTCTGGATGAAAATAGTTAAAAAGTAACTGGTTATTCAAAGTGATTGAACTAGAATGATTAAACACACGGTGATTAAATGGTTGCGATTTTAATCTGTTCTTTGATTAGTGGCACACTGTTGCAAGTTAAAATTAAAAATAAATTGGTACACAAGGCAAACATTTCCTCTTATTCAACATTCTTACTTCAAGTTTTAAATCCTCGTTATTGCTTATTCATTAAATATTACTGAAAATGCATGTAAAATATCTAGCAACACAAACTTAACGTAGTTGGTAGGATAAAAAAATTCTTATAAAAAGTCATGGTTTATTACTTCTTGAATAAAATTAGGAGTAATTAGTTGCTGGTAACATAAGAACAAATTACACAAACTTCAATCAATTGTAAGCCTCGAATACAAATTGTATAAATAAAAATTTGTACCAATAGTAGGCTTAGTGTTGTTTAACAATATCGTGTGCGTCTCAACATAATGTAAACAGTATTAAACCTGGGTCTAGTCAAACCATCAAACACCACTAACGCACGAATGCATTTTTATGAAACGAAAGTAGGGCCAGGGCACGCGGTGAGATTCATCATAGTGTTGTGCGAGTGACGTGTCACCACAGCTGATCGAGAATAGTTTTTGCTCAGCTCATTGACCTTTCTGGATATTGTTTTTGTAGTGATAGCGACGCATTGTATACTCTCTCAACTACCCCACTCTCCCACCCCCCCTCACAGCTATCGTCAGCTGGATGAGCTGAGCGCTGAGTGGTGAGCGGTCGACTGCTCACTGCTCAGTGCTCATCTACTCGTCTGCGCATGCGTCGAGACTGTTTCTAACCTTCTAACCACTAACCAGCGCTGTTCTAGCGCTCCTATCCTTGCCAACAAATTACTGGCAACCGGTCCACTATGGCCATGGAACGTATGTATAGGGGTATATATAGTCAATGGTTACCAATATTATAAAATTGCCCCCCTCCCTTTTCAGTCTATGCAATTGTGTTGATTTGGCTGCACACATGAATGATGGACATTCTTCCCTGAACGTCATCATTGGCATTTGTGAAATGACAGTGGTTGTTGTGTGTGAGAATGAGAGAGAACAGCACCCAACCCACTGGCCACTACCCCCCACTACCCTTGCCTCTACCCCGCCCCCCCTACCCTTGCCACTACCCTGCCAGCACCTGTGAAGTGGCGCGCCACGAGGTAGTAATCTGAACTAGAACAGCGCTCCACCGCGGCCAAGGATGGAAGCTTTTTGTCGGTAGGCAGTTTTGTCGGTAGGCAGAATGAATTGCTGTCAATAACTAACTAATAAAATGTATTAATAGGTATAGATAACCTTTTATTGAAAAAAGCTCTGATTCAAGTAATATAAAAATGTCTACATTTTAAGAATATCACATTTCAAACGGACTTATTGACAAGGTCGAGAGGAAAACTGGAGATAAAGATATGAGTTCTCGCACGTAAGTTTGCAGACGTTGTCGAGATATATACGAAACAGAGTCTAACGTCTCATGGGTGGACCGGTGCTTCTAAGTGTCGAACTGAGATCTGGATAGTCCAACTCAGTGTACATATGTACATAGTCCTGCCAACAATCATTCGAACGGCAAGGTAGTTCGTAAGCAATGATCGTATTTGAAAAATTACACTTCAGAAGCGGCATTTGTTCACCCAATTTTTTGCCAAATTAAAATCCATGTGTTATTTTTATTTATGTATAGTTGTTTACTTAATTTCGACAACAACTAATCTCATGAAACTGAAACTTGCACGTCATTGCTTTAAAATGCGGTTTAACGTTATAGGTATATATAGTCAATGGTACAGTATTACTAAAGTTGCTATAGTTGTGTTATGCACTGAACAGTGTATAAGACACTAGGTAACTATTATTCCTCAATCAATGAGACGAAAGAAACGGAAAGTTTACAGAAAGGAAGCCTGTGTACACGTAAATGGGCATCACTTGATAAACATTATCCACCATTAATAAAATGGTAAAACAATGTAAATATTTTAGTCTTATTTACAGTGTACACTCTGTTTTTGTTCTCAAAAAATTTCATTTTAAAAACTGCCATGTTTTTTTTTTGGCGCACACGTTATAATATTTATATACTACTAAGGTATGTATACTATACATACACATATACAATTTATTTTTTTCATTTGATTTATAAATGTATTTAAATATAAATTATACTTATAATCAAATCATTATCAGATAACAATTTTGACAATAAAAAAACACAATTAATTGTTACATGAATGCTTTTAGTTGTTACTTTTCATCTCTTCCTTGATTTATTTTCCGCTGTAAAACAAACAATACAACACTATAACTATTCATTAATTAGATTATAACATAATTAATACGCGACTATTAGTTTTTAACAAACATACACATGACATTGTTTTTATTATTTTAATATTTTACTAGCCAAACGATACTAGAACCCTTGCATTACCTATAAATATGCTTCATTTTATCAGTATGATAGTATAAAATTCTAGAAAATTTTCTTCCAAGAAATAAACCACATTCAATGTTGAATAAGAGGATATGTTTGCCTTGTATACAAATTTATTTTTAATTTTAACTTGCAACAGTGTGCCACTAATCAAAGAACGGATTAAGGTCGCAACCATTTAATCACCGTGTGTTTAATCATTCTAGTTCAATCACTTTGAATAACCAGTTACTTTTCAACTATTTTCATCCAGACTGTTTCGGAATTTAAATAGTCACAAAAGTTTTATTCACCTTTACACAAGTACAGTTATCTATTAGGTAATTTTAAAATGTGCTATGTAGTGTTAAGCGATGTTTCACATTCATTTACCGAAAAACAATATATTGTGAAATAAATTTATACAAAATAAAATCCAAGTACATAATATTAGCGTGGTTTATGCACAAAGTGGTGGCTTTTAAATTAAAACATTGGGAACTTTTATGCCAGTTTGATAACTTAAGCCTATTAGCTGTTGATAAATAATTAATTTTTATTGAGTCTCGATTCTTTTCAAATACTTAATATCGAGTATTTCCTTATACTAATTATTACCTACTAATTGCTTGGTAACGATTTTTGACAGTCTTAATACTAATTCATGAATATTTCCCATGTAATTTCTTATCTTCTTTCCAGATACTAATTCCTGATTCTTTCCTAATGCCAATTCTTGACTGTTTTCTAGTGCTTATCTTTAATTCTTTGCTAATACTAGTCCTTGAATCTTTTATAAAAATGCATAAGATTTTCCCAATTATACATCTGGACTTTTCTCAGCAATAATTGATAGAAGTGTTTCATTTGTATTACACAGTTACCATGACAAACAGGCCATTCTAACAGCATTTGTATCTACAATATAAAATCAATTACCTCAGAAAAAATTAAATGGGACGCTTAAATGTGCAAGAGTTTCAACTAGGATATAACCTCATCACTGATTGCAACAACAAAACTAGCTTTTCCGCGAGGCTACATGGCAACACAAACATCTTGGCTGCATGGATAAATAATACAGCTGAGGTTTTGCTATATCATTGTATAACACAACCGTTTGTTGTTTCTTTTCCAGATATGTCTTCACCATCGTCAGCTATTTGATTGGAGTGTTCATTTTTGCTACTATTGTCGGTAAGTAAACAGATTTTATTCACAGTAAACAAGTGGTATTATGTACCGTAATCTTACTCTACTATGTAAATTGTGGAATTTAGTTTCCAAGAGAATAACTGGCATTAAAAAGAATAACAGTCAATGTGATAAAATGAGCATATGAGTAACGCCTACAAATATTATAGTTTTATGTGAATTAGTTGTACATTTTTGCAAAATGTATTCCTGGTAGACCTTTATTAACTTCGTAAAGTAGATTTTACAAACTTTAACAACCATATTAATAACATTTTTCACTCGAATAATTGCTGTTCAAAGAAACATATAAAATACGCAGCTTGGACAAAATTGGCTAGATTATCAAACCAACATGATAAAACAAACGCGAATAATATTTGCAAATAAATTATCGTAAAATATAATATGTACTTGTACAACCCTGTTAGGTAATTACATTAGAAAAACTTACAAAGGTATGTACACAGGTTGACTGGTTGTAATTTATTGTATCATTAAATATAAATCCACTTGAAACACTAAAAACACTACAAACATGTACACATAAAGTATGATAAATAAATCTTGTAAGTTAAATAAAAAAGACTGAAACAAGAATTCCTGCTTTTAAAGTCAAAACTTATGAACAGAAACCCACATGTAATGAGAAATTACATCAGATTATGTATGTCAAAGTTCAGAGATCTGCGAGTTAACATTTTTAAAGGTTAAAACAAGAATTCTTGTTTTTGAATCTAAATCAAAGCTTATGAACAGACACCACATGTGATGAGAAATTATATTCAAATTATATATGTCAAAGTTCAGAGATATGTGAGTTAAAAGTGAGAAATTCGGAGTTGAGTTCATTATTGCATAGATCACAAACGGACCTGACTGACCCATTTAAACCCCCCCCCCCCCCCCCACCCCTTCACTTTCGTCCTAAAGCCCATCTTCTTCTTTGCTGATGATATCAGCTTCATTCTTTTTAAGCAACTTAGTTATCATACCTTCGAGGATGTTTAAGTATTTAAATCTCCAGCCTATGTTAGTCTGTTGTGTATGTTTCGTTTCGTAGATCATTAGAGTACCAACAAATAACCATATTATTTATATCTGATTTTGTTTTATCAATTGCGTCCATTTAAAAATACAAAACAAGTCCCTAAACGCTTTTTTCTGCTATGGATTAGGTACTTTTTTTATCGCCTTATGAAGTTAAAATAGCATTATAAAATAGTAGTTATATTTAAAGTGGGATTGACATTATAAGTTGCATGGCTTTGAGAAAATTTGTAAGATAATGATTTAACTAACTAAAAAGCATTTTAAGTAAACAGAAAAATAATTTTTGTTTTATTCAAAGGTACATAAATAAATGTTCAGTTTTATGAGCTTTACGCAAATGGTAAGATATGTGTGAATTTAATTAACTGTTTAATTACAAACTACTATTCATTTTATTAGAAAAACTCTCGCTACACTCATACAAATCATCTTTGAATGAGAAGATTTCAAGGGAAGATTACAAATTAGAACTTTGATAATTAGAAATCCCCCATATTGCCCTCTTGGTAATAAAGTAGGTTAAGCAATTTAAATCGTACTTAACACTCGTACTGTGACATTCCTTGTTGTTTGGAAACCATTATACTTATCTTTCTTTCAAATCGAAATCAATGAGTTGCACCCATACATTATTTTTCTTCTAATTGCTTTTCTGTGTGACAGATAGTAGGACGAAATTATTAAACATTCTGCATTCTGTCCACTCCAATTGATTATTATTTAGCACTATAGACGTTACGGCGATGGTTTCATCAATTATTCGTGTTTATTAGTGTGATTTACCGTAACGACGACGATACAGATAAACACGAATAAATTATGACATCATCCCCATAACAGGCTGGAGTGCTTACAAATCAATGACAGAGCTTGACAGTAAGTGGTAAATAGAATGATATTCCCATATATTAGTTTTTAGCGAATTTCCCATATAGGGAATAAGCTATTACCGTAGTACTCATGGTAAGACCCGGAGCGATTTACTTTTCATTTTGAGGTACCCAGAGACCAACTACACCATCCGTTCAAATTCATATTTACATGTGTGTCCATTAGCGCGATAACTCGAGCAAAAATTATCCGATTTTGATTAAATTTGGTACAAACGTGTAAACCTACGTTTATTTGAACGAGTTCGTTAACCAGCATAATCGGACTATGGGAACGGGGGTTTATGGGAGGTTTTATGGGGTAAAAATTGATTTTTCCAATTTTTGACCCTGAAAACAAAAATATTATAATTTCTTTCCAAACCATTTTGTAGAGATTAAAATACGAAATAATTTTGTATATCGAAGTGTTGTTGTTTGCCCAACGGTTACGGAGATAATTTAAAGATTGTAAATTTAAAATCCCCATATTATTCTTATGGAAAATTAAATAAACGTTTTAATTTGCTTGTTTATGGATATATTTTAACTATTTTAAGCATATTCGGAAATTTGGTTTATTTAATACTAAGCTATCAACATTGCAATAAAAAAAACACACCTCAATATGTTCCCTGTTGTAGCAAACCTCAGTACTCACTAAAATTAAAGTTATTTTAATAGGAAATAAATCTGACAATTTTTAGGGAATGTTTTAGTATAAATCCAGCCAGGTAAGTGGAAATTGGCTTAGTCTGCAGGTTTGCTGCGGTGGGGGTATTTTATTATACAAAAGGTCAGTACCTATTTGGAGAAAAGGGCACTTGGCCTAGGAATACAAGGAAGAAATAGACTCACAACTAACTGTTTTATAGACTGGGTTTTGTTACAGGCATTCTACTAACTCTTTATGTTTGCCTGAAACTGTTTTCTTAAGCAAGTAAACTGTTAAGTCCTATTTCTTAATGCATTGTTTCTATTAATTTTAATACAATAGTGTATTCAAATAATCGTGTTATTTTTGATCTAGGCCAAGTGGGGAACGTAATCACCAACAGGAACGCCAACCGCTTGGAGTTTGAGCGGCTGCTGGATGGGGCGAAGACCTATATGAGACATCATAAGGTGCCTGGGGGTATGAAGAGGAGAGTGCTGCGGTGGTACGACTATTCTTGGTCAAGGTAGGCCCATAATAACCTAAAATATGTGTTTACGCTTTATACAGCATTTTCATCAAACTTAAATTTGTTTGAAAGTGGGAACTTTTATCATTGAACTTGCTTGTTCAAATGGGTCTCGGAATACATGTGACGTATCGAGAGCGGATGTAAAAGATGAGGCGGAGTATTACGAGTATTGACTTTGCTTAAAAATGTAAATTGGCGTCACAGGTACGTGAACTCTCGTCATCGAACCCGATACATCACTACTTTGAATTTTCAGTCGATCACGCTACCGAGTGAAAACCGGCGACTATTAAAAAAAATCGTGGGCGGATAGCCCGGTAAATAAACCAGTGGTGGAACAACTCTGGTAACGTCGAAATTAGGTTTTAGGCCAGGGCGAAATAGTCCGTGGTTTGCGATATAATCAATTCGGTTTATTTTAAGCGTCATTGGTTTTAATTCTAAAAATGTTTTAATTCTAAAAATGAAACACGGTATACCCATTAAGTAAAGATTTGTTTTATTTTATAATTTAAAAATTTCAGTTAGTTACGACCAGTGTTTCACTCAAAGAATTAACACAAATTATTCTAAATTTGTTAATTTGTTTAAATTAAAGTACATCGGGCAGTGATGAATGGGTCATTAATGATGCTTTAATGACCACATCTGAGCCCGAGTATTTAAACTTAATACTATTATTATTACCACTAACCCTGGACTAACTCAATTAGATTAGCTATCCGAGGCCGACAGTACAATTTTGTCCCAGGACGAAATTGCACCGCACAAAGAGTACTGGACTATCCTAGAGAAACGGGTTTAAATTCCACGACTCACTACAGTATGAGATCATGTTTGTGCCAGGGGCTCAGAACCCATCTTAATCCGAATCCAAATAACAAGCATAAATATAGATAGATCTTTATGCTGAGTTCTTTCTGTGTATTGAAAGCCTCTATTTAAAAAAGACAATTTTTACTTCCAGGCTAATTGGGTGCTAAAATCAATATTTACCTTGTATCATTTTGGCCTTAAGAAATGTAATGTTGGATCAGTTAAAGGCAAGTGAATAAAAAAATACGGGACAAGTTAAAATCTCAAAAATATGTTTAAAACATTACTCAGTCTTTACAACCTTAACCTTTTTACCAGCCGCCTTGGGCATAATGTAACGTTAATGGTGCTCTGACTGCTGTTGAGATCAAACGTTTTCTCCACGTGACCTAAATCCAGTGTAATCAGAGTTATGTATTTATTTCGTATTTTATTATATGCTACAAATAAACCTTAACCAATGACAATTTATATTTACGATGTCGTACAATTTTGTATGTACAATTTTTGTATTTACAATTTTATTTTGAAAAGATTATGTATTTAATTTTTTGCTGTAAAAAAAATTATTTTCTAAACTGTTCAAAACTATAACAAAGCCTACTGAAACTCTATGAAACCACTTTTTTGAACGTGTAATTCATATTCTAATCCCTTTATCGTACTATGCTAGCCCTTAACTTATCCACTGAAGCCCCCCTCAATCCCTTATCCCTTAACTATTCCTCCCCCCTAAAAAAGGGGCGCACATGAAAAGAGCCCAAAAACTCAGGCAGACGTTTGAAAAGCGCCCGGACCTCCAAGGTCCCTCCCAGGACGGTGCGAAAAGAGCCCGGGCTCTTCCTAGAACTACCACAACAAGTCCTCTAAGGAGAAAGACCCTACACAGTTGAAATACATAAATTTATTTACAATATTAAAAGATACACTGTTAAAAGATACATTATTAAAATATAGATTATTAAAAATATTAAAATTACTAAAAGATATAGTCTGTTTACCTAAACTAACCTAACCTAATTTAACCTAACCTAACCTAACCTCACCTAACCTAACCGAACCCAACCAAACACAACTAACTTTATTTCAGAACACGAGTCAGCGTCCACCTCCTCAGGTACCTGTGTAGACCCGGGCTCTTTCTATGCTTAAGATTAGAGAACCTTTTTGGGGATTAAAATTTCGGGCTCTTCTTATGTGCTCCGAAAAAAAGCATTTTACCCTTTTTATTTTATTTTGTCACGCTAAAATGTGTGACGTACTTCCACATGAGTCATTTCAAACGTTGCCACGGATAACTCGGTCGACGCTGGGTTGAATATTCCAGGGGTCTATGGGAAGGAAAAGGATAAACTCAGATATATGGCTAACTGTCCTGGGACTTCCAGTATGCCAGTATCATCTTAGTCAATTGGATGTAGGGTTTACTGAGATTACTTTAGCACTCCCATAAAGAAACAAATTAACACATACTAATTTACAACAAACATAGTTGTTCTGTAAATTCAAGTAGGGCAGAATTTAGATCAGTCCTGGGACAGTGGAACTTAAATTCAGATAATAAGTTACAATGAACTATTGACCTTTGCTACCTTTACCAGATTGGTTAGTTCGTCTTAAAAACTCAGATAAATACCACTAACTTGATTTAAAGAGATATATTTTGGTTTGTAAAGACTGAACCTATATTTCCATAAAGAGATGAGTTCAATTTAATTCAATATGATTTCCAAATTGACAAACACTATCTGACTATAGTTAATGTAAGTTACAAATAATTATACAAATATGCTTCATACGAAATTAGTTAACCTCGAACTAAGCACAAAATAAAAACCAAATGCTTTTACGGGTTTCCTGTTTCCACTATGATTTTTTTATCAAGAAGTTGTTTTAAAACACTTTGCATGACTGATGTGGTCAGCAAATTCATATTTGAAAAGGTCCAGTGTTTCCCTTCCACATGTGTCCATATGTGTGTGAATGTTTAATGTGTTGTAACTTTAAACCTCTGTTATGGTGGTTCTAAATTTAGTAAATGTTTTGAAATATAAATTAATAGCAAGTCAGATGTTACTATTACTGGATTTCTATTACAATGCATTATAGTTAATATTATTTCAAAATATTTAAAATTTATATTCAAGTATAGTTAGTTAATATTATTTAAAATTGTATTTAGAAGAAGGGTTACACAACATTTTATTCGTGTTTTTGTATGGATATTATTTACCTGAAAGTACCAAAAATACGTCTAAACACTTGTAACGTATCCAAAACAAACGCTTGAACACGTATACTATGTGATACTATAATACTATAATACTATTATAAATGGTTATACTGTTGTATCACATACTAAATAATAACTAAATACATATAAAAGATGGTAAGTGGTGATCGATTTCGATTAGACACTTCAATCATCATCAGACCCAATAGGCGACATTATTTAGACCTACATACCACTTTTTTAATTAATAGGTTAATAAATTATTCCATCAGTTTTTGTTTTTGTTTTTGTTTTAGAAAGTTATAAATCAGAAAAGGAACAAAAAGAACACCGTAATTTCAGTTTAATTAGTAAATAGTTGTCAAATAATAATTTGTTGTATACAATAATTGATAAACATTCCATATAAATATTTTAAATTATTATTTGCGTGGTCTGTAGTGTTTTGGACATTGTTTTGCTCATTTACTTTTATTATACAACTTTTTAAATATTAGTTGACGACATTATTTTATTAGTTTATTGTTTCACACAGTCATAACCAGGATAGAAACCAAAATAATAGGGCAAACTGAGTCCATCAGAATCATTAATCATTAAAAGATAATTTTTTGACAAATTAAACAACAAAACCTCTCACATATTTTAATTTATTTTTTATCTGGACTGTTAAACATTAGTCCACTCCTTGGTTTAGACATAAATTTTAAAAAATATTGGCTTTGGACATGAATCCATTAGTTGGTCTGTAACAACATGAAATACATCCAAATTCTCATACCAGTGTATAAACTCATTTCATTCTATTGAAATGAGTTTTGGAAAATTTACCTTTTAAAGTTGTCATAATTTAAAATAGCTATCGGGGAATAACTTGTGCGCATGTATGAGTTAATGTAAAATAACCTTTAAATATATGAACTAATTAACTAACACTGTCTTTTCTTATCTTCCCAACTATTAATCTAAATGCATTCCTCATACTGCATCCTACTTTAATGTAATTTAGGGCAAGACGAAATAATTGAGCGCAAGTAGTCAGTCTTCTCAATTTTGAAAGATGATTAATCTTCAGTCAAACATGCATAGATTTTTATTGAATAACACTACTTCACACTCTACTTATTTTACTTTACACTGCCATGATATAATGATTCGAGTTCAAGACCAAAATCAATAACCCGTTAATAAAAATGTTCATCCCTCAAATTTATGCTGGAATCCTCCATTAAGAATGGTTGAAATAAAAAAAGATTGTTAATTATAATTTGATAGAAAGGTAGACATGTCTATTGGAAAGTATGATAATTTGAGGAACATTCTTTTTGAATTCAAACAATGCTCGGTAAATTATTATTTGTTTTGGCTGATTGTATTATTATTTGTCTGAAACCAATTTGTCAATATCCAAATTGTTGTGCTCTATCAATAGTTTTATCATGTAATATAAATGAAACAAAGACCTGGTTAAATATTTTAAATTGCTATTCATTACAAAAAGCATAATTAATTATCGTTCAATTAACATAGGTAATTGTTAATTAAACTAATCGCTAATTGTAATGAGTCCATGCAATTTGGAGTGGTGCAATATTTTATTTGATTAATGTATTTAATTGGGAATACGTTTTAGAAGATTTGTTTGGAAAAAGATTTACTTTTAAGTTAGCTCTGTCCTTTGAACCTCCATAAAATGTCAGAAACATTAAATGCCATACGATTGATAAAACCTAAGTAAATGTCGAAGCATAAACATATCATAATAAGTTATTAAATTTATCAACAATCATTTCTACTTTCAAAGTCAAGATCATACCATTGTGGTACAGGCAAAGAATTGTGATGTTTTAAACTTCAAGACAAAATATAAATTTATTACAGATAATATTTTGAAGTTTATTTATGTAAATGTAAGTGGATTTTTTGTTAGTAAAACATATTTTAAGCGTGGTGTGCAATGATATACACTAACAGGATTGTAGAAGCCATATAGATCTGCTAACTTCCCCTCCTACCCTAACCTGTGGGAGGGGGTGGACTCTTGTGTTATACATTGGCCATGGTGCTATTTTAATCATGTTTCCCAATACAAAGTTAAAATTTCAAACCATAAATATTTTGTTTCATTTAAAATATCGTACAGCTTTTAGGGGATCAGGTTTTCCTATACAGAAAAAGGTGTTCTCTAAGCCTAAGAATCCTACCCTTCCTAGTTTCCTAGGTAAGTGGACCAAATCTCAAGGCAAGGTACCAACTACAAGCTATATAACATCATATCACAGAAATGTCAATGTTCTCAACGCCGTTGGTGAATGGTCAGATTTGGATGTAGCCCCTTTAAAAATACTATAGCAACCGATTTATATTATATTTAAAATAAATACTATTTGACAGACGTTTACATTTTTCTGATGGACAATTTTACATGTACAAAAAGTATAAATTGTGTGAAAACCCCTGTAAAATATCTGAGTATTCGTTTAAAACATACATTTTACTTTAATTTAGCTAAGCAATCCAAAATGCATTTAATATTCTTGTAAATATCTAAATATGTAAACATATAAGGAAATATGAGATAATTCAATGGTTTTGGTTACACTGGATTAAAAAGTATCGTGGAGAAAACGTTTGATCTCAACATTAAGTCAGAGCATCATTAACATTACATTATGCCCAAGGCGGCTGGTAAAAAGGTTAAAAGGTTGTAAAGACTGAGAAAAGTTTCAAACATATTTTTGAGATTTTGACTTGTTCCGTCTATTTTAACATCCAATTGTCTCTAAATGCACTCATTTTTTTACCAATTGAATTGTAAAATAGAATATCTACTCAATTAATTATTGAAACAGTGTCAGTGTACATTACTTTTTTAACATAAGACTGCATTTTGTATTGAAAGATCAAGCAGTATTGAGTATACAATGACGATAATCGTTAACTGTGTTATTTAAATCAATATCAATATAATCCATATAATCAGTATAACCAATATAAATCAATAACTTAGGATTATTTTGTTGTAGTTTGGTAGACGAACCATACTTATCATTAGGTACTGATGGCAGATTTTTTTCATAATTTAGACGCACCCCCTACATGAAACCGGGAAAAGGATATGCATAAGAACATCAATGCCCAAAATGTTTACCAGAGCTAAAGACCTAAATCAGGCACTGATGCCAAATAATTTATCTTGTATATGTCAAGAGTTACCGCTCCAAAAAATTACAAAACAGGTATAATCATTTGGGAAACAGTTTTAGAAATGTAAATGTCGAAGTGAAATTCACGCTCAACCAAGAGAAATGTTGAGACTTTGTAGTTCTGCTGCAAAACGATCCAGGGTTAATTACTGATCCAGTAGATTTAATTATAAGTTCCTCACTAGTTTGGGTTTCATTTACATACAATGAAATTTAGATTCCTCTCCAACGCTAACAGTTTTCAAATGTTACAACATTTTTGTCTGTGTATTCCGATTTACATTTTTGCTACCTTGATTGTGTTTTGGTTTCATGTTGTGTGGAATATATTTTTAAGTTTGCTTAAAAAGATGATAAATTCAATAAATATGAATTGCGTAAAGGTTACTTAAATGAAATAGAAACCAACCAAATCGTAGGGTGTTTACTACAGGCTGTAAAACTATCTAGATTACAATATTTTTATTAATTTCTGAACGTATATAGTGGGAATTGATTAATTTCTCATTGTATGCCTATAGCGGTAATGTGCCCTTAAGGTTCAGAAATTGTTGAGTAAAACAAAAATTTTGTTAGTAGGCCTACGTTAAAAGTTTTAAATTTACACGTTTCGGGCTTTAATATTGAAATACAGACATACAGTAACGTCCATAAGAAGTGATGTGCAGGTCAAATCAATTCATGATTATAATTGCAATAAATAATTTCCAAAATAAATTATTTGTTTGGGTCCACTATAAATTGTATCACACAGTAATTAATTGTTAAAATAAGGTTTGAAAACACAACAATTTTGGGAAATCACAAAATGATTTCTATTATAAAAACTATAACAAATGAGCAAAAGGTACCTTTTACTCCACAACAGTTACTATAACGGATTCAGCAAAAATGCAGAACGTGTTAAAAGCATCATAAATAGTAAAACTAAAAACTGCATGTAACAAATACTTTTTATTCATACAAAGTTGATATTCTGCCCTTTAAGGAATCAGCATAAGAGGTGCCTGTACGTATGCTCAGACATATAATTATTACATTATTTCGTTTAGAGTTTGATGATTAAATCTCATTATTACTGAATTCAAATTGAAATACATTTTTTGTATCTTTTGATATTCGTTTATTTTAACTCTACTACAGGTATTTCGTGCGTCAACTTGATTGCTTTAAATAAAAATACATTTCAACCAATTTATTTTGACTTTTAAGGGTGTTTACATTCAAAAAATGTGTATCACATTTTATCTCGTAATATCTAGAGTCACTTTGTCCGTTTATGGCTTTACAAAAGTATTGTTTTTAACAAATTTAAAGCATATTGTATTTAACAAATTAAAAAAACACAAATGCGTCAAAACCAAACTGCATACAGTCCAGCAGAAACATTGGTTTGTGGTCTCATTTGAAATTAAATGCTGTGATTCGGAACTGTGGCCTGTTTAAGGGAAGTTTGGCTATAAAAGTAGTTTGCGTGTGTAGTTAGAAGGGTAATGGTTGCAGGGGACGTATCCAAGGAGGAGGGGACATCAACACGGCTCTAGGTCTCCTTCCAGACAAACTCAAGACTGAACTTGCCCTTCACGTTAATCTAAGTGTTCTAAAAAAGGTAATTTACTAATTTACACATTGAAATATCTCATTATTTTGTTTAATCTGTTTAACCAACTGTGAAATATGTTTCAAAGCTATGTAGCCTAAATAAACCAGTTTGAAGTACATACTACCGCAAAAACTGAAATGTTAGTCAATTTTTTGGTTGGGTTGAGTATCAATATTATATTTTTTACATGAAGCTAATAGATATATTAATTACATAACTCTTAGAATATTAGAATATTAATTGAATATTCTTTAAGGAAATACAAATTTGTATTGCACTAAGATTATTTGGACAATTTTATGAGCAATTTAGATCGAAAGCACATCTATCAGCAAGAATGGATGTTTAAAACTTAAAACATTGAAATAAAAAAGTACACGTTTTTGCCTGCAAATAAAAAAATACCATGCCAACAATAATGAAATCCATCTGATTTTATTATTATAAAATCCTAGGCTGTGTAGGTACCAAGAAAATATTGCTTGATTTATTTTTAACAATACATCAAATGTTTAAAGGTTTATTGTAGACATTTTTAATCTCAATGGTAAAATACAATATTTACACATTTCTGTTTGAAATGTCCGCAATAAACCTTTAAAAACATTACCTAACTCTCTATAACCAGCAATGAACTTCAAACAAAGAATACATAAAATATTACAAATCTACCTAATAAAATCCAGATATAATATTAGAGTTTATCTTAAAATTAACATTGTGAAATTATTGTTTGGGTTAAAACTAACAGAAATTTTAATGACCAGTCAATTTGGTTGTGAAATGTGCATGGTTAAAAATTCACAAAAAGAAATGTGTAGTAAAAAAATGCATCGTAAAAACAAATGTACAGGAAATATTGCGTTGTACAAATTCAAGAGTAAATAAATAATTCCAGGTAACTATCTTCCATGAGTGCCAACCTGAGTTCCTCCACGATCTTGTTTTAAAAATGAAAGCGTACATTTTCACCCCGGGAGATCTGATCTGCAGGAAAGGCGAAGTAGCACGAGAAATGTTCATTATTGCAGATGGCATCCTGGAAGTAAAAAGGTATCACTTTACACTCTTGTTCATGTTAATTTTTACTTTACTTTGTGAGTTTATTTGACAAACATCAACAAATGTAAATCAATGGTTTACAGAGTTTCCTACAAACAGAACAAGTTTAAATGTGTAATTTTATATAACCAACCCATTTATACACAGAATATTTTGTCTCTTTACATAGTTTCTAAAATGGGGTTTAAAATAAACTGAGAAAGTTTCAGTACCGTAATATTTTTAGAAACAAAGTGTGAGGGAGCGGTGTGTTTGTTTTCTAAAACATCTTTACTGTCACATTATGATTAAATGAGGTATTTTCATCAGAGAAATAAAACATTGATCATAAAAACTTTTCAAATTAGAATACAAAATAACTCAACCTGCAATCCAGCAACACACTGATAACTACACTTACATCAATAACAAGAAACTCAACAAGAAATTCTATGGTAACCGCACAAGATCCTCTCCAAATTGATAGTTTTGATTCCCCATAATTACTGAAGGCATTACTATAGGCACCGACTTGTGAATTTAAACAACCCATAACAGAAATCCCACAGAGTTCTGAGGATTGGGTTGGCCAATTTAAGAAAATGATTTCCATAGCCAATCCAAAACCCATGAAGTTTGTAGTTTAGTATATTTTTGTTCAACAATAATATCATTACTGGAACTTCAGTTTCATTAAAACGAAAATGAAAGGTTAGGTTGTGCTTTAATGGCTCAAGCAACACCCTTCAATAAGAAAGCTGTAAAACAATAAGTGTCAATACTGCAAAGTAGTAAATAAATCAGACAATAATTCCTTAAACTATTTTTTTTACTCGTAGAAAGTATATGGGTAAAACTTTTACAATGCCACCATTTTTATAGAAATATTAAGGTGCGAATACCTTCACAGAATATTGTTCAACGTATTTTATATAATATCGTGTACAATTTTAAAATGTTCGGTGCATAGATGGGCAAGTAATATCAAACATTTGAATTTAGGAATTAGTTTTAAACTGAAAAAGTAATAGTTCTAAATTGACCAAAACGAATTTATTTGACCTACAGGATAAAATTGTATGAAATATTCTCTACTAGGTTAAGACTAATGGATTGTAATGAACGTAATTTGGAATTAGTGGGACTTTTTACCAATAAATGATGATCTCCAAACTTTGCTTTCAGTGAAACAGGGCGGGTGCTTACAACCATGAAAGCAGGCGACTTTTTTGGTGAAATAGGAATCCTCAATCTTGATGGGCTGAACAGGTATTTCAACTTTAGTCTGTTTTTATCAAATAAGTTCCGTTACTCTTACATACTACTGCTGAGGGAGGTAATTACTTATATAGTATTATTTATGTAACTGAGGTGATTAAAGGAAGTCACAGAAGTCGGAGGTTATTTTGATTTTTATTTCAATTTAACGTATTTTTAAGTAAAGATTTATTACAATTATATAATGTTAAATACCTAAACCTATTGTTAATAGAACTTTAGGTCTTTTTAAGTCAATTATTATTATGAGTAGGTTTAAAAATTATTTCCAAACACATCTAGATAAATATTTGCATCATCACACTTCACAAAATTTGACAGTATATTGAACTGTGTAACGAGAAATAAAAAACATGGTAAAGACCCTAATAAGGTCTTGATCATGTAATAATAGCTCTTATGTGTTATAGAACTTGTTGCAAACAAACTAAGTTTTTTTCCCGTTAACTATGATAAGATAAACATTATTATTCACCTACTAGGCTAAGAAAAGTGCCAGAAGTTCATAAGAAGTTTTGGTTATTAGATGATGTTTGAGGTGGTTTTGAAAAACTGGTTTTACCTAGAAACATTGTAGAAACCTGAATATTTAGTTTAAACAGTACTACTTTTCTGAGATTCAGTATTTCAAATGTTTTCAGGCGGACGGCTGATGTGAGATCTGTAGGATACTCAGAGCTCTTCAGCCTGTCAAGGGAAGATGTCCTAGCAGCCATGAAGGATTACCCAGAAGCTCAAGATATCCTTCAAACTCTTGGACGTAAAAGACTCATGGAAGCTCGCAGCGTCAACCGGGTCAGCAAAAATCTTGGTAAGACCTCAAAACGTCCCAATGTTGTTTGGTAGTAATTTTGCCAGAGTTTTACCATATTTAGAAAATTAACTAAAACTTTATGTAAAAGGTCAGCCGGGTCCAGAAAAGTTGATTGACATTGTGGTCACTAACCGCAGCAGCCATAGAAAACTACGATACCAAGTGCCTCCAAACTCAGAAGAAAGTGGCTTAAGTAACGGTAACTAATCCAGATTTCAGCATCGACTTCAGACTATCGCACTTGGTCTTTCAGCATGACAACTTCCAAGCAAACCTAAAATAATCTTCAGCACTTGATGCATTTAAGAATTTATCTGTAACACCAACTAAGGTCTAGTCTACACAATTGATTTTTGCTGTAAAGCTCTATAAAAGATAAATAAATTAAGAACCAAGTTGAATTTACAGTCCTATCTCATGTAAGTGTTTTTGCATAACAGAGAGAACGCCCATTTACACTTCAAAATCCCTAACTTTGTAAACACTTTCTGATTTTATGCAGTTTAATACAACAAAAATGGATTGTGTAGGCCCAGCCTTACTTGTCAAACTCAAATGAACAAATGCACTTACACTATCGCATGTCACTCTATTGTCTCTTTAGGTGGATAAGAATGTTTTGAAAATGGAAAAACAAAAAATGACTAAAATAAATATCTTTTTAACTATTTATAAATTCAGCACTGCTATGATAATCCATCATCAGCATCAGCATTAGTTTCTCCTTTTTTAATTCAACTCAACGTTTCTCCTTCAAAATTTATTGAAGATTTTGAAACGCTAAAGGTTTTCAATTATATGATAACAGTTCTTGCTTTTTTTCTCTGCTATTCAAAATTTATGGAAATGATTCAACTTGCAACTCGGTCCTGCCACAGGCCATTTAGTTTGTTTTTGTTGTTGGGATTTAATTATGTATTTAAGTAACTATCTTATGTCATTATTTGATGCTGGTAAAGAATTGATTTATTTTAGTTGAAACATATAAAAATGTCATGTACTTTATGTAGGAAAGATTGATAAAAATAAAACGCTTTCATTTCAAACAAATGATAAAATATTTACTCACGGAATGATAAATGTTTCCTATTCAACACACTCATACAAATTCCAAAACCCCATTTATTTGTTTAATAGGTTTTAGGGATGAATATTAAAACCTAATAACTAAAGTTACATTTACAAAACCATGGAAACAGATGCTGACATTAAATTAAAATATTTCCCTTCGTTATATCTTAAATTGCTCATAACTTTATTTTTTATCATACACTAAAGAGATTGCAATTTCCTCGAAGTAGGAAAAACAAAAAAAGTGTTTGAAATCAAATTGATTATCAACTCATTAAGTATTTAACACAGAGAGTTTCTAAAAGCTATGAAATTGCAATAATCTATACAATGATGTCTCTAAGTGTATTAGAATTAATAATGTTTATTATAAAACTTAATCAATTATAGTACAAGACAAACAACTTAGTATTATCTTTTTCAGGTTCAGAGGGAAGCAGGTGTATGTCTTCACCTGGATCTTCTGAAATCTTTGACAACAAAACTGGTAAAAAGATTGTGGACAAGATTAGATCTGATGTAAAAGGCTTGAAAAATGTTCTACGTAAAAGCAGAAGAGGACCCAGGTAAAAGTCTATTAACATATGAGTTGTCAGACATAAATTAAGTTTACATATCAAAGAAAAGTGGATCTAATGTAGATTTGTAATGTTTTTTTGTGTTATTTAAACACATTCCTTATCTTATGTAGGTAGCCTACTGTTTATCTGTTTAATTGTTAATTTTCAGTTTGCTAAAGGGAAGATAAGTTATAAAATGTAATTATTTGAGTAAAATAAAATATCCATTTAGAAAATAAAACTTTTAAAAAGACCATTAAAACTACACTTTGCTATCTCACTTTTTTCAATTTTGTCTAAATATATACGCTTCTGACCAAACTGTAATGATTGAACACTCTTTTAAATTTCTAACTGTTATAAAATCAACAGTAGATCTGCAGTTATAGATTTATTACTTTACTACAATAATTTAATTCTTACCAGTACTTTTTTTCTGGAATCCATTTTGATTTTACATTTCATGATAAAAAGAGGTCAATATAAATGTATGAGGAAGCATTCAATTTGAGCATTATGGCAGACAGAAAGGTTTCGGTGATTATTTGCATTACAAGCAGAGACCTGTATTCATGTTGTCTGTCAGCAAAGCAGTATAATGTGTGATGGAGCTCTTAAATGTTTATCTCTGCACCAAACATTCTTTTGTGAGCTTCAATCTCAGAATTTGAGCTGTTGGATTACCTATACGACAGTAAAAATCGTTTTATATGCCACACCTAGGATTAAGAAATTATTTGTAGATTATTTAAGTAATGTAACTTACTTATATCTACAATTTGAGATATAAACACCATGAACTGTAGTTTAAGATTAACTTGACGTAAGATTTTAAGTATATTTATTATTTTGAAAATCTTCCTCAGAGTGTTTCACTAAAAAAAAAAAAAAAAAAAAACTACATTTAATAGAAGAGGAGGTGTATGAATTCTTGATCACAATCTATGACATTTGATGTGGAACATAAATGAATGAAATTTGCTTTCAACTTTGAAATAAACCCATTACATTGTTTCAGGTCAAGGGAAGAGTGTATGGAGCTTCAGCCTTTGACAATTTCTCAGGACAGAGAGAGACATAGCAGTAGGGAAGGGAAGGGGATACTTTGCCGCATGCCTCGAGTGATGAGTGACGACACCTCACAAGAAGACGAGCCGTATCCTGCTCAACAGGACACCAAGATAGGAGCAGGACTACCACTGCTGCAGAGGCTTAAGTTGCTGAAGGAGAAGCAAGACAAAGAGACAAAACTAGACAAAGAAGTAAAGCAGGAGAGAGAAACTACTGAAAAAAGTAAGCTAACAGCTCCAGAGTATACGGGCAAGAAAGAAGAAGAACGTGAAGTGATCGGAGCAGGTCTACCTCTGCTGCAAAGACTGCTTCTTCTGAAACAAAAGGAAGACCGCGATCAAGAGACTAGTACGATTCAAACAACAGCCAACGAGACGGCACAAGTACTGGCATCTACGGTCAGAACACAGCAGCTAAGATCTCCATCCTTCAAGTCTCAAAAGAGCAAAGAAAAAAGTAAAGATGAAGAACCACCACTAAAACCCATAATACTCAATCGAGTGACAGCAACGAAGAAACCTAAGGAATGTGTGGGCAGTGGAAAGAATGGGGGGGTTTCGTGGAAAGATGATTGTGAGGTAATACAAAGTGACCCAAAGGAAAGCCAACGCACCGAGATCAGTCACAGTGTAAGTGCTGTAAGTGAAGAGAAAGTGGTTAAAGTAGAACCAAAAAAAGAACCTGTTAAGCCTAAAGCTCCATTAAAATTCCAAACAATATTGAAGCAGGCAGGAATGGGTGTTAAAGCAGAAAAAAATGACTCTGCTGCCTTGATTATAAAACCGATAACTACCCAAACTGAATCAATTAAGTTACCTGAAACTGCACAACTATCTGACATTAGTGTACCCCAAGAACAAGCACCAGATAGTTCAGCTGCGTCTATTGCTTCCGGTGTAGGACCGAGTAAAACCAAATCTAGGTCTATTGACTCTTCGAGTGGGTCTACTTCACACCGTGACCAAAAAGACAGTGATAAAATCAAAACCAGTTGTTTAAGATTAAAGTCATCAGAGGGGAGTTCTGATAGTGCCAAAAGTGAAAAATTAAATAATGATTTATTAATAGAAAGAAAAGATTCAAATAAAAGTAATAAAATTGCTCAAGACATAATGAATGCTCAAAGTAATAGTATTAGTAAGGACAATAATACCAATAGTAATTCCCAACCATCTAGCAATAAGGATAGTATTTTAATCGATATAGAAACTTCAAGTGACGATCAAAAGTTAGGATTATGCAAAGGAATGAGTATTAGAAGAAAACCATTATCATTAAGACTTAAAAATCAAAATAAATTGTATAAGTCTATAGAAGATCTTTCACCAGAATATTCTGGATTACCATTTGTAAAACAACTAAAAATCCTAAACGAAAGACAAAAACTTGCCGATCTAGAGCAAAAAGCGTTTTTACGTAGTTCAAGTTTGGATTCAGGGCATGATCCTGAAAGTAGGGAGTTCAATGAAATGTATGATTCAAAACATTTAACAAGAAGTCACTCTGAAGCAATAGCGATTGAAGTAGTACTCAGAAATCAGTATATGAGAGCGCAAAGATTAGCTGGTCAGGACTCCGAGAACTCAAAGGCATTTTCAAAACAGCCCCTCAGCCCAGATGGTCAGCTGACTTCACCCGAAAGCAACGAGACAGTTGAAAGACGCCATCTAAAAAGTATATTGAAGAAACTTTCTTCTTCTTCTTTAACAGGTACAAATGGCAATATCAGTTCTGAAAATCCACCGGTTTTGTCAAACACTCCAGCAGAGATGAGGAAGCTGATGAGGGCACAAACATTTGAGGGATACGCAGCAAGACACAGCAAATTGACAAAAAGTGTCACATTCAACAGGGATACTCTACAATCCCCACCTTCAGGACTCGCCTCCCCAACCACTCCAGAACCTAAACTTACTTCTCAGTTCCCCAGGATTTCTTCTAGTTTAGAAAGTGTTGCCAGTGAGAAGATAGTTACAAGAACATCAGTGTCTCTTGAGAATCAAGCTAGTGGTCAAGAGCCCAAGGCCAGTGAGACATTAGAGCCTCCGGTCAGTGTGGAAGATCCTCCGGTTGTGACCGTCCAATCATCCATGAGTGTAACCACAGACACATTGTCAACAATGGTGTCGCAAATGTGTAGCCTTAAGACTACACACTCCACTAAACCTTTCTTGCAACCGGACCTTAGAGATTTCAAGTCTATCGATTGTTCAAAAAAATCTCAAACCAACTGGATCGAAAGGCCTCAAGCCAAGCAAAAAAACTTCTTTCGCCCTGGATCAATACTGCTACCCACTCATGCTAGCCAAGAAGAAGAGTTTTTTGGCGGGATTCTAGGTGGGATAAAAACTATCATTCAAAATCATCTGGTGAGTTATTAATTACATGAATAATTTTTTTTGTTAAATTATTATTACTGAACAGGTAGACACATGTCATGCACCGTTTGCAGAAGTTGGTCGAAATATGTGAAGAGTTAAGCAAAATAGGTAATGTGTTTCAACATATGAAATTTGCTGGAGATTAAATATAAGAGTGTAAGCGGGTAGCATGTTGAGGAGAGAATAATAAATTATACATATACTTACAAATTGAACATGGAGAAATTAGGGTCTACTTTACATAAGTAAGAAGAAGATAATATTAGGAAAGAAATTAGGGTCTACAAAAAGCAAATAAAGAGTACATCACAGAAAGCGATTCAGATTTGTATATTTTTATTTATTTTTTTTATTTGAAAAAGAAAATCACAAAATCTTAAAATATATCAAATATCAGTATTGGCTAGATTGCATATTATACAGCAGTGGTTATTGCATTGGCATCTCTTTTTTTAACTTTGTCCAATAGACAATTGCAGGGGGGAATCATAACACTTTGTCTAATTGTAAATTTTTTTGTACTGGTACCTTATGTCTAGTAAAAGCTTTTTAAATAAAAAAAAAAAACAATTGTGATAATTTATAATTATGTTTCATTTAATAAAAGGTTAGGGGATTTAAAGAACACTCAATTAAGTATTTAAGTATTTGAACATTCCAACAGTTCACTAAAGTTTTTTTTTTTATATTTATAAGGTTTTTGTTAGTTAAATTATGTTTCAGGAGGAGATACAGAGCAAATTCCAGACAAGATTCCAAGATCTTGAAATGGAAGTTAAGAAACGTGATGATATCATCGCACAACTGCAAGAGCGGATACAAGAACTTGAGGTAAAGGAAAACTAAATTGCCGATTCTGAGATAGCTCTTTCGAAATGTTCAACTTTAATTACGATTGAAAAACATTATTCACTGTTTTTTATCCCATCTCAGTGATCTACTTCAGACCAGATCCTTTACTTAGTAAAACATAATTTGCTAAATTCTTTTTTATGGTAACTCCATCTGGTTTTCATACTTTGATAATTTATTCTTTTTTCAACCTCAGTGAACATCCAAATCCTTGGATGGTGAGAAAACTAAGTCGCCAATCCCAAGCCTCAAATCTTGTTTAAAGCACAACTTAAGTTTATAGTTGTAAAACTTTAATCATTGATTCTTTCTACAACCTCAGTTAACCAATGCCAAGTTCTTGTAAAGCAAAAACATTATTTATTAATTTCTGAAATCAACCCTTTCTTAATGTTAAACTTTGATCTAAGTTTGTCAAACATTAATTATTGAAAATTACATCAATTAGACCTTGAACAGCCATTTTATATGACACATTCTGATATAAAACAACAATTAGTTTGCAAAGAGTAAGTTTGTGCACCACGGCCAAACTTCATACCTGTGGTAAATCAAAAGAATAAAATTGATTGTTTATCTGTCAATATTTTTTTGTTTAGTGTAAGAAATCTATTAAAAAAGCTCTTGGGAAGCCAAATTAAATATTGTATTTATATTATTTGATTTTAAACCAATGTTATTAAATTTAAGAAAAAGAAAAGTTAAAGAAAAGTTACCTAATGATTATCATGTTTGCAAATACTTAACCTTGCAAATAACTAATGCAGAACAAACTGTTTTTGTTGCTTGCAAACAAGCAGAAATTTATAAAACTTAAGAATACAATTTGAGTTGGTTGAGAATGGATTTCTAAAAGGTATTTGTTTGTTGTGTGAGTTTATTCATGTCTTTTATTTTTGAGTATGTCCCTTTCCTAAACTTTATTTAATATTTACTTGAGCCTTGAGCCTCTAAGTACTGGTAGATTCAAAAGATTTTAAAAATGTCATAAACCTCTCAAAACATGCATTGTATTTTTACTGTGTTAGCTTGGTGGAAGAAAAAATACAAAGTAACATTGCTACCATACACCACATGTAAATTTCTTTAACATTTTTTTAAATATATTTATTACCCATTTTCTATTACTAATTTCATGCCGTTTATTACCTTTGGTTATACGTTAGTTTAATATTGAATAGTACAAGAATTTGGATTTTATTTTGTGTTTAACTGATTGGTTTGAATTTTGCAGAACACAGAAAGAGAAAATAGTTCGGACATGGATGAACCTGTTGATGCTCCTTTTATGGTTAGTTACTTTTATGTCATGACTAGTACATTTGTTCTTCCTGTAACCCTAGAATATTAATATACTGGATTTATATTCATAAGTATAGAACACTGCACCCAATAAATGAATTCAAGGAAGGCATTCACAAAACTTGAACTCAGCATCAAATATTTTTCAAAAACTTTTTCAAAACTCATATCACAGTATAGGGTTATGATGAAATGTGATCAAATGGCTTCAAACAAATGTGATTAGAAATAGTAGTATTGCAAGTTCTGATTTACAGGTACCTAATCCTTAAAGTTTTTGTTCTTGCCTACATTTAATGGCCGGTTTATAAAACAACTCATTTAGACTTCCTTGACAAAATGAGGTAACGTAATTTTCTACTATTTTAGAGGGGTTTTCAAATATATTTCTGAATGCTTTACAGAGAGGTGATTCTGTCGACACGGTCCTGTCATCTCCAAAAAGAAGTCCTTGGCACTGGCGCACAGACAAACATTCTTGGGAGGATCATTCAGAAGAGGAAAATCAAGAACTACAAGATCTTCCGAGATCGATAACACCACAACCAGTTTGGAATTCCACAAGCATTGACATGGAATCTGACTCTGGGTCGAGCAGTACGAACGAGATGGAAGATGTGTTTGTCGGAGAACATAACGATTGGGAGGTGCAGATGCTTGCGAAGGAGATGGAGAGAAGAGAAAGTCTTCAGAAGTCCCAGGAGGGTGTGTACGAGTTGTCTGCAAAGGACTTGCAGAGTAATGTCCGGAGGAGGAGGGCCATCAGCTTTGACTCTGTGAGCAAAGAGAGGAGAGGCTCGACGAGAAGAACAGGCAGCAGTGAACAGATGGAAGGAGGAGACAGAAGGAGAAGAGGTAGACTACACTCTGCACAGTCGTTGGACGAAAGAGGAGCCACCGGACTGTCAGCGTTGTACCGCAGGAGTCTGTCCATCAGTAATCTGCAGAGCACACTCTCCAACAGTTTCTTCAGAGGCCTCGGAACCTTTGTCCGTGGAAACACCCCTCACTCCTACGACTCCCCGACGGATGTTGTCCCCACCATCTCTAGAAGCTGCCCAGCCCCCACCCCTCCCCCACGCCCTCCTGATATCTGAGTTGTAAAGGAGAGTTTCAATGGCTTTGTGTTTTCCATCTACCTTTAATCGGGCCTAAGACTACTTTGTGTGTTTTTCATTCTTGTGCTGTGAAATAACTACTACATTTTTTAACTGGTATTTTTTGTA
>NW_026542600.1:16307270-16352075 GCF_028750875.1 Macrosteles quadrilineatus
ACTAAAACTAGCGCGATGAGTAAGTGGAGAGATAAGAGCAAGGGCCAAGTGAGTAGTCAACAACGATACAACTGTCTATACACTACAACTAGCGTGATGAGTAAGTGGAGAGATAAGATCAAGGGCCAAGTGAGTAGCCGACACAAAGAAGTCTGGCCTACACAACTAAACTAGCGCGATGAATAAGCACGTTGTCCGAGCCAGAATGAGTCGTAGTCTTTATTGGGCTGTAATTTCATTCCGCTACCCGTGGCTCTACAATAGAAAATAGTGGGGTTTTGCACATCCAAGTGGCACGTCCCAAACAAAGCTAAAGACCTCTACTCAAGCTAACAGAATCATTAGTTATATCTGGTTATAATATAGACGTTAAAATAATCAATTATATTAATCTAATGTCACATGGTATGTAATTTGAAATTACTAAAAGACGCTTAGAAACTTATTTATAGTTAAATAAGACTATACAATTATCGCATATTTTATTTAAACAAAATAATTCATTATAAAGACGATGAGGAAACAACATTGTTCAGGTGAAATTCTACTAATTCGAGTGTTTCAAGCTGAAAGAGAATGTAACATTTCCAAACCCAGACTGCAATGAAAATGACGCCAAATGAGACTGCACTATCGGGTCGCGTTTAACGGGCAACTACGGAAATTTATTACGATTGTGTTGTGAAAAGGAAATGAAACACAGTGAAATCGACCGGTAGTTGATTTTTCGATTGATTTAGTGGTTAGTGGGTAACAGGGGGAGGGGGGGGGGTTGTTCGAAAATACAACATTAGTCAGAATTATTATAGTCGTATTTCAAGATGGCTCACAGCTTGTTTGGAATACTGTCACGAACACGTTACAGAATTCCTTTGTATTGACGTGGTCATATAACAACTAATGGAGCAAAGAATTATTATATTAATTGTACTCATGGGTTGTTGAATTGCATGTATTTCGTTGATTAAGGCTTCAGAAATTGTTTGAGAATAAAGTTGACCTGTTTTCTAGAATTTTGATTGTGTATAATGGAAAATAGTTTTAAACAAAATTTTTTTCGTTTTATTAAGTATTTTTATTTCAAAGTATTTGCGTCTGGGAACAATTTAACGTGTTTTAAAACTAACCTTACATGTAATTAATTATTCCAGCAATTTATGCCATTGTACTTTGGAAGCACTCCAAAACTTTTAAATTGCATGGCTACAATGTACAGTTTGGGTTAGATTATGCATCGCAAGGTATTTTAATCATTTTCACAGTTGGATGTTCGAACACTGTGAAATCATTATTCATTATTTTACTGAACAGAATTAAAATAGCTACACTATAGTTAAATACGTCGTACAGTAGCAGTATACTAGGACGGTTGAACGCAAAATATCACCAGCTTGGACCAGATACCATATCAGGGGCCAAGGACTGATAAGACGCCGCGCCGTCTCAAGATAAAACCTAAACCAACATCTCAACATCCATTCGACGCTAACATTTTCGGTTTTACCAAGTTAAAACTTGCTACAGAGGCGTTGAAAAAGAAGTTATGTTGAAGTAAGAAATGTAAAGAAACAGAATTGTATATTATTTTTATTCCTCTGACACGTTCCAAAACTATGTATTTGTCTGGATAATCAGTCACATGATATATTTCAAGTAGATGTATTTTACACACCTAGACATAGATTATACATTATGTAGTTTAAATTATCGGATAGAAATCACAATAATTATGTGTGGTAGAATCGATGTATATTTATGTATTCGACTCGACACCAATACACAGTGAACATACATTATGTAGTTTAAATTATCGGATAGAAATCACAATAATTAATTATGTGTGGTAGAATCGATGTATATTTATGTATTCTACTCGACCCACCAATACTCAGTGCACATACATTATGTAGTTTACAGTATCGACTGGAGAGGTAATCATTTTAGTATTTAGTATCACAAGGGGATGTTCCACAGGTCAGTTGGGGTGGGAAAGGGTCCCTGCCCCAAACTGGAAAGTCTTCTAACCCCCGTGGGAAATGATCGGAGTGTCTCCAGCCAGGGGGCGAAGCCCAAGGTTCGTGTCTTGCTTGTAATTCTGCGTCATAAAACGGAATGGCATGTCGTATATTTTCACTAGAATAATTTGTTACCCTTCGCATTGGTAATGGAAACCCCATCGGTATATTTTTCTAAAATAAGTTTTGGTTGAATGGGAATTGCTTATGAGTAAATGTACAAGTACGGTATGAAAAAAACATTATGGAATTAATTCACTTTCTGAGTCAAAGGATCAATGAAATCGTTTATAAGAAAAAAGTATTATTTGAATAACTGTCAACATTTTCGGTTCAAATTCAATAGTAGCACAAACATATTTCTACATATATAATGAGAACAACTATTGGCAGTTAATATATTACTTTGTTTCATTTTTATATACTGAGTTCACAACTCAAAATTACTACAAAACCATTAACTTTCGTAGTAGAATTTACTGTAAAAAAATTGCAATGTAAATTTTCATAAAGTAATAAAAAGTAAATATTATCAAACATATTCGAGTGTACCAATGAATTACAGTCTAATAACAATGGTTATTTAATTAAGTGTCATAATAACCAATTCATTTAAGACGCATTGCGTGATCCAAAGTTCACAAGACGTTCAAAGGACCCTCAGAGACACTCGATGTTTGAAAAACTTCAACCGCAACGAGCGAACATCATGTAGCTCAACCTGGTGTTTTTGAAAACCGGCTTTAAATGCCTTTCAAGGCGTCTCGACAACCCTCTCCCGCTTCGTACAAAACTGAGACGTTTAAGACCCATTTGTAAGTAACCACCCATTTGTAACAAAATGTTCTAAGCTGCAAGACGCTTTTCAACGAAGAGGGGTGCCACGCTGGTTGTCTTACAGCAGAATTGCTGTCACTGAAAGAAACTTTCTCGGCTTTAATGAGCTAACAATGTCGAAATAATGTGACACGTCACCCCCTCTGATACGGTCGCTAAAATGAACTTTAGCCCTCCCTGATTATCGTTTTTACCAGAGGCTATGAAAAATAAAACGTTTAATACAACGATCTTTCTCAGACATTGAGTAAAAATTTTGATATCAAAATCTAAACAAAAATTGTATCAGTAAGCTAAATTTTCATAGCTTTTGTTTTAATTTTAAGTAAAATTTAAGTACATACGTTGCAGCAAACCTGCACACAAAGTTATCTTCCAATTACCTTTTTTAGCTTTTATAAACACAAGTTCATACATATTTGAACATTATTTTTAAACCATAAACCGATTTTGGGATACAACCCCCTCCCTCCTTCATACCACAATTTGATGTGAATTGTTTGGCAACTCGAATATATGTTGGTTATCACATTTTAATTGATCTATGCTTCATCAAAATTGGGGTATTTAAATCCAAACGAAGGATGATTTGGTTTCTAGGAACCCTAAAAAGAAAATACAGCTATCCCATACCCAAGCCACAAACCCTATGGCAATAGCTAGCTCCCTAGAGTCCTCGAGTTAAATTCGCTGGAATTAACCTTTTCACAGCTTACTTACCAAACCGTTGTATCAACACATGCTTCCTATTTGCTGAATCGAATTATCTTTACTCTAGTGGGTGATTTCCACAAAGAGACATCTTTCACGCATTATTGTGATATGTTTTTTTTCATTCACCATAGATCCATAGATAGTGGACGTATTTAAATAATACTGCAATTATTTGCTACACTGTTTTTATCTATAATTGAAGCAACGGTGACTACATTTAAGTACTAACCGTTTAACTGGATGTAAAATATATTACCTGATTCAAAGGTATCAATGACGCGCAATGTAATCTTCCCCATTTCATTAAATAAACTTACCAGTGAAAATTTTGAATTTAGAAAACATGTGGTGAAAAAAACTATTTATAATACGATATTTTTTCATATTTTATTGTTTTAATTTCCTTACAAAACAACGAAACTAAGAAAAAAAACACCCACAGGAGAAAAGAATGTAAGAAAAACGCAGTTTGCCGAAAATATTGACGATATCGATTGCAAACCCATATCTTGATAAATTTTGGCGTTGAATGAGGAATGAGGAGTATGAGGGAGAAATAGAGGGGGCGGGGGCGATGAGTTACTAGATATCTAATCTAATCTATCTGATTGATGTACATAACTGTTTCATTGTTTATCGCAGGCATAAACATGATAGGCTAAGTAGATGTGTCCACCATGTTCATCGTGTTAAACATTCAAAACAAATTAGGTAACAAGATTTGACTTTGAAAACTAGATAACCTCTGACTACGTACATGATATAAACAGTACAGATTTGGATTAGTTCAGAATGTGGTTTTACAAAATCGTTTCAAATCTTAATTTTTTCAAGTAGTTAGTACAGAAAGTAATTAAAAGAGATGGTTCTATTTCATGATCGGCAACTACGTATCTACAGGAACAACGGACCAAATTTAACTGTATACAAGAAAACAAACTATAGGCCTATAGTTGTTTAGTCTACTTGGCGCGCCCTTGAACAGAAACACGCCGCGCAACATTGGGACGCATGTATTCACTTGCACTTAACGTTGGTCTCAATAAAACCTCGAGAAAAGCACATGGCGACCACGGGACTCTAGTTTGATCCAAGTCATTTAAAGAATAATAATTTTAGAGCTAAAGCAATACTAAACGAAGTAAAGCGGACGAAAATTGAAAACAAATGAGATTTTATAACGAGACTTGGAAAAGAAAAAATGACGCTCCAAAGTATTTCAGGAAGGCCAGACAAACGATTGATTTGGATTAAGAAAATTATTTTCTAACTCGCTGATAATTTGACATCATCACAATGAATTATCGGTGCATAACATTAATTTTAACTTAAATAATGAACAGTGGTTTAAACCTGATAACAAGTAGATTACATTTATCAAGAAGTAAAATCTAGACAATGTTACGCAATACCTAAAATATTTGCAACAATGAAAAGAGTAATTATAAAAAATCTTCCGTAGATTATTTCTACCATAGATTAAAGAAAAGGTCCACTCTTGAATCTATGTATCTAATCGTGCAAATACTGATTTAAAAGTGAATCATGTAGGGAAAAACCGAGACACGTGTAACAACTTTAAAATATAATGTTTCATTAACATTCTAATTGGTATTACATAATTCCAAGTGTAAAGAAGTGTGAATTATGTATATTATTTGATTTTTCTTTGGAGAAGACATTGATACGTAACCGTGGTTATAAAATAATTTTACAAAACCATAAATATCAAGAGAGAGAAATGTAATATCTGACAGATTCTGGGCATATTGCCGGAAGACACAGTTCAAGTGAAATTTAAAGCGATTTTGATGTAAATCTTCTCAATGAAGCAAGTGGAAACTGGGCCGAGGTGTTTTAAATATAGTTTTTGGAACAAGATTGAAAACTGACCACGCCTCCGTTAAGCTAAGTATATTGAATCGGGTTGAACTGTAACTTACCAATCAAGGGAAGCAGCCACTGATGAAAGAATGTCCTTTGTATTTTATTCCGCGTAATTCGAATCAATTAACTAAATTAAGGTCCACAATCACTCGAGCGGGATAAAGCAAACCACTTTGTTGAAGCAGCCTCGGAGTTGAACGATCAAGATTGTTTAAGCACAGATTTTAATACTTTATCAAGGAAACGCGAAACCGGTAAGTGAAATTAAATTAAAACACAAAATCGGAACTGAGACTAGTCGCTGTAGAGCGGACGTACGAGTGGACTCGCTCAGTCACTTCGTTCAATTAATTCTGAGCGGCGGACTCGTCTATGGCCGTGGACCGCTCGGCGATGTTCGGGTAACTTCGTGTCCCTCCCTTCCGCTCCCACCCTATACAGCTCCCCTATCTAGCTCTCCCACTACTGCATCTCTGTCTTGTTGATCTCATCCGAGTAAGACAAGTTAGGAATTGATAAGTCGGCTGGAAGTTTTTAAAAATATTAGTGTTACGTAACGTAATTTCTTCTAAAAATTTTAATACCAAATATGTTATCAATTATTTTTCCTAAAATCATTGAAATTAAATTTATTTATACGTTAAAATATTTATCATATTTGATTTATTGAAAGAAAAATTAGTTGTGTTTGTATTTAATGCTTTCCAAAGTATGCTATCAGCTATATACAAGGTTTTTGTTTAGTATAAATAATGTGAAAAAAGTATGAACAATATTTTAAATAATGACCCATATTATGAACATTTTTCACATCTTTATTACGGATAAGGTAATAAATATGTGTATTTTCAGTAAATGACCGCCAACAAGGTGGATAAATACTACAACATTCTCAAGTTGAACCCGCGGACATTTAATTTCTGGGATGTTTGGGAAATAAAATAATATACCTAGTGGATCTGTATTATTTCGTTATAAGTAGTTTGAATAAGCATAGCAGTGTTCTTGGTTTGGCGAAGCAAAAAACATGTACAATAATATTTTCGTGATCACTTGAAATTCCGGAGGCATCGCTTGGTGCTTCTTGCTGCTTTTCATGTATGTCAATATTTTTGTTGATAAACTATTCCCAGATTGATATTTGAAGTAATATCAGCTCCATAGCTATTTTAACAGTTTGTTTATTTATTTATCTAATATTTATTTCTACTCCTCATTGTAGCACACATATAGACCTAAAACTCTATTTATTATACCGATGTTGCAACCATTCATTTCATAACATTAACAATACTGTTTTAGTTGTGTAACAATATTAGTTTATGTTTTGATGTATTTTGTATCGTAGCGTTTACACTAATTATACACTTTTTCATCCTGGTAAAATAAACTATACTATTGAATTTATCTATTTATTTTCTGACTGTAAACACAGTTTTTTTTTTTTTTTTTTTTTTTTTTTTTTGTAATTGTTGCATTGACCAGAAAACAAGTTGCTATTACACATTATACACCTTTCTGTACACACAAAAACGATAATACGGGGACAATAACAACTTAATAACAAAACAAGTGTTAATTGGAATCAGTTATATGTTAATCACTACTTACTTACAAATTTTCTAGACAGTAAACATAAATTTTTACATTTTAATCCTCTGAGGTTTTAATTGTAAAGCTATACCTGAGACATTGAGATATTGTTAATATCAGATATGAATGTTCGGAAATACCTCCACATGTCTTTCATGTCAGGCTTACGTTAATATCACATTTCGATTATCCTCTGTGATCCAGAAGTCAATTCTTCTCCTAAATAAACCCACTGTGCAACAGGGTTCAGTTTGTTCCTTTGATTTACACAGCCTTTTGTAAAATGTATGAAGAATAGACTGAAATTGAGGAAAGTTGATCTGTATTAGAATTTTTACTTTAGAGTTACTCTAATTATATGTATTTAGGATGAGAAACAACTCTTTTAACGGGTATAAAAGAAGAAATTTGGCTTTTGGTCATTGGATTGGCGAAAATACCTAACGACGTTTCGGATTCGGTTGAGCTATCTTGAAGGCTACACTTTGATTTGTATTGTAACTGTACCAGGGCCGGGGATACTAGCTAGTACTAGATACTAGATACTAGATACTAGCTACTATCCCCGGCCCTGAGCTGTACGAACAAGAGGTTCCTGTTTTGTTGCAAAGATATCAGTTATTCTATCTGTAATTCTATAAATATTGCAATAAAATCAAACTCAGCAAAATATACTGGGGGAAATTTAAAAATTTTGCTCAAAAGATCGACACCCTTTTTGTCATAACAATACGAATTTTTATGTGCAATATGGGTATAAAAGTTTTTAATATTTTGTTCTGTAGATTTTTGTTTGCTTGCATCCTGTCAAATTTTAGAAAGACATAATTTCGGGGGAAATTGAAGTTAAAACAACAGTTACTTACTTACTAATGGGATCTTCACACAGCAAATGATTCTAAGATACTCAATAATACAATTATCTGTTAACCTTGTTTTTTTCTCGAAGACTTGGATGAGGTTTGTTTGTTTGTACGAGACTTGCCATTAATTAGGACTGAGTGGGCACCCTAGGAGTTCGGTCCCAGCCCTACAGATAAAGCTAGGCTACATGGGTAAACAAGGAGCCTGCCTGCCTAACGTGATAAAACACATGGTGAGATGTGTTGGCATTTTAGGAGAGCATAGATTTAAAGTGCTTCAAAGTGTGACTTATCTAAACTTTGGGGTTCGAGTCGTATTATACGATAATCTCTAAGACAGTTATTACGGTACCAACTAAGATCAGCTGTTTTGTTTACTAAGATCAGCTGTTTTTTATTTTACTAAGATCAGCTGTTTTTTAACCGGGTATATGATATGCCCTTCGATTAAGGACAGCTGGGCCCAGTTTCGAACATCAAAAAGCTACTGACCTTTTTCAGGATGGAACCAGCGACTTAATGATTATCACACGATCACTCAAGTACCGTATGTTGAATGATAATACTAAATTATAATGATTTATAATAATATTTGTTTGGTATTTGAACAGATTTGTAATATTTCTGGATACATAATGAGATTTTTCACATTGTTTTAAGTTAAATTTCCCAAGTTTACAATAAATTGTTACGGTATCATTGTTAATAATATTTTTATTGTCCTGCGTTAATCGATTCTAATGTGTGTATTTATCTTCAAAATATTTAGATTAAACAATTTGACGAAGGGATAAGAATTACTAATGATTTATTTAAAGAAATTATATCTAATAAGATAATCCGCGAATCAAGTTATAGTCTTTGCTGAGTTAAGAAAAACTGTACTATAAAACCTTGTGCTCAGTAAACATTAAAACTATTTTCAGTTTTTTAGAGTTGAATTTTCAAATTAATGATTATAAATTTACACAAACGTACTGTGTAGGCCTACTACTGTAAACTTCCAATTTAGACTAATTTAACTCTTTTATTTCTTCTAAGGTTACAATTAATATATAAAAACTCAAATAAAATCAATAAAATCATGTTACTGTAATTTGTGATATTTTAGAAGGAATTTAAAAATTCATTTGAAATCGTAAATGCCGTCACAATAATTAAAAAAATTTTTAGTTGATTTTTTGAAATCGGAACTATGAAGATTCGGAGTTTTGAAACTTAAGTTAGGTGTGGGATGGATCCCATCTGAGTATGTAGAAGTAGGGCGGTGGCACAATCGATAAGGGATGCTTTCTCTTCCCCTCCGACCAACCTTTCGGTTAATTTTTACTCGAAATATCCACCGCGAAACACCAACGTCAAGAGGGTTTTGTCGGGGTCTTTCACACCATGGTGAAGAAAATCGTCCCGCATATACTAACAGTGTCGGTGCTATAACGATTACAGCTGTTAACAACTTATCTGTTGCTTAGAATACAGTGTGAGTTCTTATTTCGTGATACTTCACGTGATCTGAGGAACAACATTGGAATACACATTCATAGCGTAAATCCCCTAACAAAATCTGGAAAAACTTTTTTAAATTCCGTAGTGGAAAAGGCATTTTATAGGATTTAAATCTTCAATTACAAATATATGAAAAACACGTTATGAGCTTTGTTAAATCCAAAATTGAATAGAACCGATTAGCAGTCAAATATAATCAGTTTCATATAAAGTAGACATGCTACAGCGAATCTGCAAATTCTACTCATTTAAAATTCAGTAAGTTGTGATAGAGAAAAATTGTAACCATAATGACACTGCATTTGATAATCTATTTACTCTATTATCCCCTTCAATTATTATATCATAAAATTAAATCGCTTACTAATTTGTATGTATTTAAAAAATCTTAAAATATGTTACTTAAAATTCTTCCAACCACAATTAATTGAATTCCATTTTGTTAGTTTGGTTCTCGGGCTCGGCTGATAACAACGCGCGAATAATTGTTCCCCATTTGCAGCAAACCTAGGATCATTATAATAAAAAATAATTATAACTTACATCAAAATATGGCTGTGAAACACCTATTCCATTCCACCTGTTTTATGCAAGTTTGTAAAAGCCTGGGTAAAACTAGAACACAAATATAAACTTTTAGAATATCGCTAAGCAAGCAGGGCATCTGCGGCCGTTAAATTAGAAATCAATTAACTTCGATTGAGGATTTAAACTTTTTTGCGGCCGTTGAAAAGTTTCACTGGATAAAGATATCTGCAAAACAGCTGCATACCGAGCCTGCATAGTTTATTTAATACATGGCTAACTTTTAAGCCGAGCTTTAACTTTAACACAGTTATCTCTAAAGAAGAAGTAGTGTGGAGAGATTTTCAAAAATGCATTTTCTTAATTCTTAACAAAGTTAATAAATTATTTTCTTAATTATTTGAATGCCATGAAAACATTTATTTCACTTATATCGCATTAAAATATATTTTTCACCTTTTAGATGTATGATAAAATGGAACCAACACGAACAAAGCATGTATATTATACATGTAGTTGTGTGTCAAATTAAGCTTTTTTAAACTACACATTTATTTACGTATCTGAATTATGTTAATTAAACCATACAAGTCTTTAATCTTCAGAATTAATTTGGTAAAAGTTTTAAGATTCATAAAACATGTAATATTGCATAAACTAAATCTTCAGTTACTGTACAATGATCCGTGAACAGAAATGTTCAGCAACTAAATGTATACTGTAGTAGGTTTAGTTGAGTAAATAAGTACACAACATCCTAAATCCATCACATACCATGTAAGACAAACTACGTTGACACACAGGTAATTGATAGACCTATGAAAAGAGAACCATGTACATAGCATACCTTAGTTTATCATTATCTACAGCCCTTATTTGTTCACCGATTTTGACAATGCAATGCTGTAGCCTAAGACATGTTACAATTTTATAACAATATATAAGATTGTGGATAAGTAATGTAATATGGTTTCAATACTTATATAGGGGAAGAAAAGGTTCTTGAGGAACTCCATTAGAGATTTGAGGAGTCACGAGATACAGCTGAGTTTTCAGTACATGATGTTAATGTGTATAAATGTAATGTATTATGCATCCATCACAAATTATTAAAGGTGTAGAATATTTCAAGAATTTGTTTAATATGGTCCAATGGGATATCCTTAACGCCTACATGTGTTCATTTTGTGTAGTCCAGTATCCTTGTAAATTGTGACTATGAATGTGTGTGTACCAGCTGTATTGGGTTATATGCTGGGTCAACAAAGGTTCAAAGGAGTATACCAACTTTAAACAGGATGAATAGGAGTGGCCCTATGTGGTATCCTAGAGGAACGCCTACATCCTTTTACTCCATATTGCTAGTGTAAGCATTGTGTTGTGGATGCATTTGTGTGTTGTGATGGGTATCCTGCCTAGACTACCAGTGCTCAGCTGTGCAAGCTACAAGAATCTGATGAATATAAGTGGACCAATGTGCTATCCTAGAAGGACAACCGAAGTATGTTCTGTTTTGCTATATCGCATTGCGTGTGCACGCATTATGTTGTATATTGTGGTTGTGTGTGTGCGTGTTAGTGTAGGTGTTTATCCTGCCTAGACTACCAGTGCTCAGATGTGCAAGCTACAAGAATCTGATGAATATAAGTGGACCAATGTGCTATCCTAGAAGGACAACCGAAGTATGTTCTGTTTTGCTATATCGCATTGCGTGTGCACGCATTATGTTGTATATTGTGGTTGTGTGTGTGCGTGTTAGTGTAGGTGTTTATCCTGCCTAGACTACCAGTGCTCAGATGTGCAAGCTACAAGAATCTGATGAATATAAGTGGACCAATGTGCTATCCTAGAAGGACAACCGAAGTATGTTCTGTTTTGCTATATCGCATTGCGTGTGCACGCATTATGTTGTATATTGTGGTTGTGTGTGTGCGTGTTAGTGTAGGTGTTTATCCTGCCTAGACTACCAGTGCTCAGATGTGCAAGCTACAAGAATCTGATGAATATAAGTGGGCCAATGTGCTATCCGAAGTACATTCTGTTTTGCTACATCGCATTGCGTGTGCACGCATTATGTTGTATATTGTGGTTGTGTGTGTGTGTGTTAGTGTGTGTGTGTTGGGTGTGTATCCTGCGTCGACTGCCAAGTGGTCACTTCCTCTGGGTACATTACATCCATGCGTCAATTAACATGGTTCTGACGTCACTTGACACAATTCCCATCCTCCATTCTCCCTCCCTCTCGTTTTCCTTCTCTTCCTCTTTCTTCGATTATAATAATATAATAACATCTCAAAGGCCCTTTATTTACCATTCCTTCTTTTCCCAAAAAAATACTCCTTGTGAATATGCTAAGTTGATATGAGTTTTGGTTGGAAAGAATTGTTAATAATGTAGGTAGGTGTCCGAGTAGGTAAGTTCTCCCTCCCATTGTTGCTGGTTAGATAAGTACGGCTCCTATCAACTCTGGACTATGCCATTTGCCATTGGGCATAAAATAACTCATGCTAAACATAAGGTTGACATTGGATGGTAACAAGACCAGGTTTTGGACCGCCTTCCCACAAAGAACGTGACCAATAACATAAAACACACAAACCCATTCAAAATCTTTCTGAATAAAACCTATTACACAACTAGATAATATGTGGATATTCTAATAGAAAATTAGTCCAACGTCAAAGCATTTGTGACACTATCGGTGTGCAACACAGTTTATCTTGTCAGAACTACTGACAAGACTGAGACATGACGAAAGAAACTATCTTATCATTAGTGTTAACAAGAACCTCAACCAGATATGAAAGGAAACCTTAGCATGTAGCAAGTTGCTGTGTTAACTTTTCTCAATTACTAAAAGACATTTACTGGATTGCTTTTTATTGGAAGCCTTTACTTCGCTAGTACGATCTAGATCCTAAATGTTGTGTTTTTATTGTAAGATTTTAGATTCTGTAGTTTAGTTAACAAAAATACTTTAAGTCGAATAAATAATAGAGGATCTCCTATATTAACAGTGTGAACCTATTTTAAGTATGAAGTGTATTTTTTCAGACTTGATCTGCATCAAAAGTAGACCGTGTATGATCATTAAAAATCTACATATATTTTAACTTCCTTCTGTAGGTATGAATCTTACTCAATAATATTTCTTCATAGAATAATGATGAGGATTGTTAATTCTTAGGTTACTAATCTTCTTAATTAATATTTTTAACGACTCGAAACCTAAATACATTCTTATATTGCTACACAAAAGGGATATCTGAGATTTAGTACTAAAATGAAAATTATATTCCATGTTTGAGTCTTAAAATTTTTCTTCTCTAGGTCGATACAAGTTGTCATTATTAAAAACTACGCTACGTATTTCTGAATCATACACATTGGCAAAAATATACTCTCTTGGAAATTGAAAGACATTGAGTCTTGTGATGACAAAAATATGAAGTAAATTTGAGATGGTCGGTTAACCAAGCCCCTAGCTTCTCAACGGCGAAGGACTGTCACGAGCAGAAGACCCCCTGCCTCCCTCGACGAAACATTGGTCACTTTGATCACAGCCAAGAAATCCACTTGGAAATCTAAAGACAAGCTAAGCCTGTTACACAGAGAAACAACGCTTATACACCTGTAGTTTATTATATGTCTGAGTTTCAGTACAGTGGGTCGTATGGAATATGGTTCGTACTCGTTGCAGTGAAAAACACTGGTTTGCTGATTTTTTTAATGCCCCCTTGAAGATCAGAAGGTTTTAAGTACAGTATCATGAAAAAGTATACACTTTTGACGATTCGAAAGTCGAAACAGTTATCCTTGACTATCAGCTGTTTCAAAATGTTTGGCTAATAAGAAACAGCTGATCTTAATCAGTAAAAAAACTACTCACCTCATTATATTTTAAATTTTACATGCAATCATATCCATACTGAAAATACGTACAGAAAGTCTTTTAATGTCTTAGAAAAATAAAGGCGCAGACAATTCCGTAAAATTCAATGTGTTTGAGAAAGATGGAATCGTTGCGATAGTTTGAAGAATACGAGTGTTAAAACATTAAATAAAGCAACACACTGTTAATAAATTGCTCATACCAGACTAAACATGTTGACAACTTGGAAGAACAACGAAGTATTATCAAAGTAGTAGTTTTTGAAGCTTATGATTGGTTCATCGTATTATATTTTGAGCATAGAAAAACAGCTTTAACTTCACACCGAGATAGTGGTGATTTCACCTGCATTAAGTAATAATATTGACAAGAGCTTGTCGTCGCCTACCATTTCACTTCAAGAAGGTGGTAAAGTCTTGTTATCAAGGTTGACTTCTTATTGAGGTTTGTAATAAAATGTGATTAGGGGTGAAAGATTTTTAAGGGGATTTTAAAATTACACTTGTCATCAAGGGTGACTTGTTATCGAGGGACTTCTTATCAAGGTTCCACTGTATCTGGATTAGCGATTGAAAATTTTGAATAGTTACAAAACTTGATGATTTGTAGAACATCAGAGCACTACCACCATGAATGCTCTACCTTTTATTTTTTTAGAAATAAACATGTTTCAATAGTTGAGTTAATATATTTTGTATAATTTTAGCGAATTTCCCTTTAGGGAAGTAGCTATTACCGTAGGTGGCACGGTAAGACCTAGACCCGGGACCGATTTACTTTTTCATTTTGATGTCCCCAGAGGCCAAAAACACCATTCGTTCAAATTTTTATATATGTATATATATGTATATATATATATATATATATATATATATATATATATATATATATATATATATATATATATAGACTGAGTATTTTTTGTCCGATTTTGATGAAATTTGGTTTAAAGGTGTAAAGCGGGATAAACTTGAATGAGTTCGCGAACCAGCACGATCGGACCATGGGAACGGGGCTTTACGGGGAGTTTTATGGGGTAAAAATTGGTTTTTCTCACTTTTGACCCTCAAAACACAAAATTTCCCGATTTCTCTTTAGACCTTTTTAAAGAGGTTAAAAAAACAAATAATTTAGTAAAAGTATTTTTGTTCAATTATTAGTAACGGAGAAAATTAAAAAAATTGTAAATTTAAAATTCCCATGTTATTCTTATGGAGAATATTGTCAAATGTTGTAGTTTGCTTGTTTATGGATATATTTTGATCAAACTTGGCAAATTTATTTATTTTGTACTAAGCTATCTATATTTTACTCAAAAACACACTTTATTAGTTTCCTTGTAGCAGCAAACCTAGGTACTCGTTAAACCTAATTTTATTAAAATATATTTAACTGAAAATCAATTCAGACAAATGGAAATTCGCTTAGTCGGCAGGTTTGCTGCGGCGGGGTTATTTATTTAATAATTAAAATAATAGTTACTATATGCGAAATAATTGATATAAATTAACGCTATAAACTTCATGATTAAAGCTGTTCACGCAAATACTATGTAGACAAATACTTGGTTTATTTTAACATTATCAATCGACTCGTACAGTCGACGGACATGGGTAGTCCTGAGCCCGCCCTGCACACCAAGTCTTTGCCAAACAAGAGTTTTCCATTTTCAGATTAGCAATTTATTTAAATCAGCCACATTCGTGGAAATCACCGCAGGAATAATCCTGCAAACAATTATAATTGGAGCTCGATAATTTGTGGATGTTTCTAATTGATCGTAAATTTATTGTAATCATTTATTTATTTTTAAAAACCATCTATGACAAAGTATGTTGTTTATGTTTTAACCCAAGAATATATAAGTTAAGTCCTAAAATAATACTATTGATGATCGTTAAATCTTTGGAAAAATGTGCTTCCTCATTTGGGCTATCTCCTCAATTTTAACAAAGTTATTACCTTTTTATATAAAGGTTACATTATCCATTTATAGTTTGAAAAGAGGTTAATATTTTAACATAATTGATATGTTTTTATAGAATATACTGTAGAACTCAAACACGTTTGAATAAAATTCCTTATTCCTGAGTATCAAGCGTCTATCCTACAGCTGCTTTAATAAGAACCATTCGCTTTAAGTTAAAATTTAAATACTTTGTTGCTTTTTTCAAAGATGACGTATTTCTTTAAACAAACTGTTGATACAAAAAAAAACCTATAAATTCCCTGTTTTATATTGTAAAGACCCTAAAAACTACCGATTGGAATTTTAAATTTCAAACTAAAACTCGAATACATAACCTTACGAATTATGCAAAAAGCTGTGTGAAAAGCTTAAGTTTTTATGTTTAGGTATAGTAAAGTATCAAGTACTTCCATTATAATCACGAAAAACAGAAAAATAAAGATTTAACTTAAGGGTTATACATTTTTCATTGCTTTTTCATTGTATCCGCTTAAAGGCGAGATTTTTCCTGTTTATGGAAATGGACACGTAGATGGACACAACGTACGTCCTTGAATCAATATACAGTTTTTTACAATTTTACTTTTTTCATTCGCCTATTGGGTCTGATGATGATTGAAGCGTCAATCGAAATCGATCACCACTTACCATCTTTTATATAAATTTACCAGTATTAGTATAAATATATTATTACAAGTGTTTTTGACGTATTTTTGTATTTCAGGCAATTTATTGATAGGAACTTCAACTAACGTAGCAGAGTAAGATGTTGCATCCTCTGGGGCCAAGTGTCTGCAAGCGTCAACACGATATAGAAAATTCCTCAGCAGACATATGTCACAGATTTGTATAAATGCGCCGGGCGACTTATCCTATCTTATCAGCGGTCATAGGGCAGTGATAAGAAACAAAGACAACTGTTCATAGTGACGTGGTCCCTAGCTTGACTTGTACTCACGTGTCGAACATATTATCACAACCCTAGAGCTAGTACTATTTAGTCCCTAAAAGTGTTAAAACCCATAAAAATGAGGATTTATTATTTTTAGGTGCCTAAAATATTGGACATTTTCTTAATTAAAGTAAGAACATATGTGTATCCAAAGGTAATATAAACAGTGAGGCAGTAAGTAATAATTACGATTCACAGCTAGGTCTAACAAGATTTACAGACTTCACAACTCCAAAAATGCACGATTTTTTCGAGAATCCTAAACACAGAGGTTTCTAAGATATGAAAAACCATCAAATCAAAGGATTATAGATGCAAAAATCCCTAAATATAGCAAAAATACTTTATCCACATAAGCAATTCAGTACAGTTCACCTTCGTACTGTATTGGATCACCTCTTGCTTTGCTGGATACGTTCCACGCACAGATCTGTAGTCTATGTGGACGGGCAAATGCAAGGTTAAAAGAGCTCGCCAACCTCTTAAAAAAAATTTAAAAAATTATTTCATTTTTAGTGTAAGCATAAATTAGAACAAATCATCAAATTTCCAATGAGTCTTAAATCCAAATAAGATCACGAAAACTTTAGAATTGAATAAATCCACGACATGCAAGGTTAAATCCATCGATTTACCTGTAAACTATCTTTGTCCATTGCATCCTTTACAACCGTTTAAACCCTTGAACCTCGTAAGCATAATAGTTTCAGGGTAAAAACATCGCAATGAAGCAAGTCGGGCAAAACATACGAAGCTAATTGTGGGACAGTGGAAACCAAAACTAGCGGGGAAGAAGCGACTCGGGGGACAACGGGGGAAGATAGAAGAACTAAAGAGGATCAAGCGGCTTAGCAGGTACAAAGCAAAGGTCTGCTCACCGCGCGCCGGGCGGCCGGCTCTCTCGACTCTATAACTCTGAATCTGGATGGGATTGCGGTGGTGATTGTTTGTGCCCATCACCGACTTCGACCTGTTTATGAAGCTCTTTACATCGGGGAATTAACTGTGGAAATCCGAAATCCCGAATCCGGAGATTCGATTGAGGCATTAATTAACTCCTGAAATTCGGAAAACGCATTCAAAAAGATATAATTTCCGGAACGGTCGTCGTTCGTACCTGGAAACGTTTTGTGACTGATGTAGGACAGACGTATCTTAAATGGAATCTCGATGTGCATTTCGATATTTCCAGAGGGGCAAAACTATTAAAATGTGTTCCAACTTTACGTTGTTGACTATCTAAAATTTCTTACTGAGTAAAACCACAGACAATAGAACACCAGTAAAATGTAATATTGATTAGTTTTTGTTGTAATCACTTTTATTACAAAGTAAAATAAAAATTCTAAAAGGCTTAAATAATTTACTATCGTTAATAACAAAAAAAAAGTTAATTAATAACTTACCAAACTATGAATTAAAATTATGCTATAAATAAAAATGTATACATGATAAACTTTAATAAATTACTGGCAATATCCAATTGTATAAAATATGTGTTCAAATCAATTCTTTTATTGACTGAATACTGAATTTATGATATGGGAACCCCCAGCGCTTATGTTTCATAACATACGAAACTAATTATTAATTTCATATGGATAAATAAATAATGAGCATAAATGCAAAAATTTACTTTTAAGTATGAAAGACTGGATAATTCATCATTTATTTACAGGAAATTTGCTATTGGGACAGTCACGCATCCGTACAGTTAAATTCGTGCTTTCATGAAATTTTTCTAATTTCAAACCAAATTTGTAAGTCTTTAGCTCTCAAGTAATTAGCCTGGTACGCTTTTTACATCCTTCGAAGCAACTAAGTATTATTTACAGGATGTCTTTTTCAAGGATTTTATAAGCCATAGATATGTTTACAAGTAAGCAGTAAAATATGTGTCGACTACATTTTGTAAGGCTGGAAGCCTTAGGCCAAAACCCAGAGTTTGGGCTGTTTCCAATGAAAACCACTGTAAGCTGCCGAGAGCGGATTAAGGGAAGGGGACAGGGCTCGCGAAATGAAGGTTATGTCAAATTTGTACAATAACTTGCGACTGAATGTTCCAAAACATTTGTACAGCAACGTTTGTCACAGAAAATTCCGAAAATTCTCCTCTACTAAATATAGTTAAACTACTTTCAATAGTTTAGGTTTGCAATTTAACGCATTATTAGAGCGTAATGATCAAGGATACTATGCATGAGCCAATAAAAGTATTTTCTACTAGCAAGAACAATTTAATAAACCAAAATGTATACATTTTTTATGAAAGAGAATTTAATTTGGGTGTTCCTAATATAATTTTCATAATTCTATTTTATTATCTCATTGCTTCTAAGAATACAAATTAATGAATTAGTTTTTTTCAGGCGTGGCTAGACCTATTTATGAGCGAATAGTGGTTTAAAAAATAATATCTACCGAAATTGCGTTGAAACCTCGAGGTGTGTATGGAATACTCACCTTTTCTAAATCATATAACTTTGTATACTATTCAAAATTTTAGATCCCAATGAACATTTGACATACAGTTGTGTGTAACTTGTGTATGGATATTTTCACAATTTAAAGTCAACCGCAATACATATAGTAGAATAAATAGCCGCAAAAACAAAACATCAACATTAGTTTTATGTTTACTTTTTTTACATATAATATAATATAATACATAATAGTAAGAAACGTTACGTTTGGGGTATGTCTAGTCGAATAAAAATCAGCTGCTTTCACATAGCCATTCATTTTATATTTAAACAGTAGAGTGAATATAAGATCGTTAAACTGTTGTAGGCTTGGATTTGAAGCGCAGGAATGAAATGTTCCACGACTCGAAGACATAATGCCAGATGGTCCCAGTATGGTTGATTTTTTTACATCTCACTTCTTCAGAAGCAAGTGACTCAGTCGCAGTCATTCCAGATTGCTGTTTGCTGTGATCAAATTTTAAAATAATTCCATGCACTCTCTAACGTTATCTGTCTTTCAGATTAAATTTACAAATTTATTGCGTGTTGGAGTTGCTAAACGGACAAAAAGTTTGTATTCACTATTTTATGGGGCATTGACTCTGGATACTACAGTAGACATAGCAAATTTATGAACCAAATATAGCCAATTTCATTCAACTACATCATAGTCATAAGAGCCTCTAACATCTTGTGCAGCTATAAAAACTATATTTTAACCTTTCTCACTGTTACTATGATGGTTTATGAGGCATAAAAGATTATAGAGATAGTTTAGAGTAAGTTACCCGTGCTTGGCGTATTTCACAGAAATCAGCAATTGGCAGGAGAGCACTCAATAGGTGAACGAGTCAATTCCACTATGATAACTTTGATTTTGACCACTACTTTAATATGGGAATGAAATGTCTGACTATCAGATTCAAAGACAGTAGTAAAATAGAAATAGAAAGACATAAGTTATATCCACGGCTGTAGTTGGCGTAGAAGAAGTTAGCGGGAATGATCCATTCCTGCTTTAGAGCGGCAATGAGCTATTTTGGGCACGGTTTACAGGTATGCCTATGTGATAATTTCCATGCAGAGGTAGCAAAAATACTTTATGGGTTTGGTCTCGAAACCAACTATATTCCAGTCAATCACTCGAGTAGATTTCATATAATGAACAATAAAGGAGAAAAATTAAACTTTATGGGGGCGAATAAAAAGTTTAGAGATCATCCATATTTTTGAGTGACCTACTATTGTTTTGAATTTAGAGCATCCAGCAGATTTAGAACTGTACCACGAGTAGGTACCTAAAAGGTACCTGTGGGTAGTGGAATTTGTTTTTTTTCTGTAGCTGAATAAAGTAAATCTACAAACCGAGGCTTAATTATATGACAGCATTTACCGCAATTTCTCGAGCATGCAAGTTAAGATCTCCCTTGAAACTCAGACGAGAAAACTTTAAACAGCCCTCTCTGCCGTGTGGCTTACTGTTTTAATAAATAAATTGGTTGAGGGAGGTTCTAAAACCAAGATTTGACTTGACTTCTTTTCTGGATTAAAACTGTTTGAAGTGGTACACATCAAGGGACGGATATATTAAAATCATTCAAGATTAAATGGCTTAGATTACCTGTTGTGTCAATTAATACTTTTGTTTTATAAATAACGACAGCTGGGCCGTGAAATACTATTCTTATTTTATGTATGAGGTCGTCAGCATTTACATATACTCTTCTGGGACACAAAAACACAAAAACATAAATCCTGGACATCATACATCAATGAGAATAGTGATTGTTGGGTACTTACGTATTATACGGAGGCCACTTATTTTACAGCGCGCTGCGGCGGTTGGGTTAAGTTGGGTTATCATAAATATGTTTGTAGAACTTTCCTAGTTTCGTTATGAATCGAACTATACGAGATGAGTCATAAAAACTTATGATAACCCAACCTAACCTAACCGCCGCAGCGCGCTGTAAAATAAGTGGCCTCCGTATAATACGTAAGTACCAACGTGTATTTGGTTTGGCAGTTAACCTGAAGATGTGCTTGAGCATGAAACAGCTGTCGTTATTTATAACACAACATGATCAATTGATGCAACAGATAATCACCTTTTAAATTTTGCTATACCTTGATCCCTAGGCTAACCCATCATAAAATATTTCAGTTTTGGGCAATAGGGAATGGTAATACATAGGACATATGTTTTATTTTCCAACACAATCAAACCAATTCCTTACTACAAACACATTAGAATAACTTCGTCAAAATTACGATACTACAATTAAACCTCAGTGTATAAACTCTTGCATGTCCTTTACAACATATTACAAAGAACTAGCGGGAAAAGATATTATTTTATACGATACATCGGCTAGAATTATCACTCTTATCAACTTTCCAATAACAAAAGTCCACGCATTAAAGTTTTCAACAAATAAAGCTTGACAGATCTCTACAGTTCAGTCCTTTGAGGTCTTCAAATCAACCAAATGGTGGATATTATTTTTTAAATCTTAACTTCACAACCGATACATAAAATGTAATGGCCATCAACGTATTTTTAGTCAACGTTCCAAGATTTTGGTAATATGAAAATAATTATTAAGACTCCTCTAATCAACGGATAAGGTTGAACTAGGATTACGAATTAGGTTATATGGTTAACAGGAATTTGAAAAAAATATTGATCAAATTGGGTACTCTCAGAGCCTAATTTCAGTTATAATTTCAAAAAATGCCATGTAGCTTATTAAGGTGTTTATTTTATTACGCTCTTTCATTTAGCTGAAAACTAAATTTGTCATTAACTTATGTTTTTTGGCGTTGTTGGTTATGTTTTATAGCAGCTTCAAATAAATTCAAATCGTTTTACGATTAAATCGGATATTATTTTTACATTTGTTCACTAATATATTATTGCCAGTTACATTGCTTAGGTTTGATTTTTGTAAATAGCTAGGTGTTTTTTAATAGACAACCATAATACTTATTTGAAAATAAAAAAATATGTTTCGAATACTTTTTTCGTTACATTATACATTTTGAACGGTTAAATCTACGAGATGTACATTAAGTCATCACTTTCCTTTCACTAAGAAATGGGAACTTAAAAATCTATGATAACAAAATAGTTCAACTCCAATACTGTGCTTAAAAATTGAGATATAATTTAATCCAAAATATACTTTTAAACTTAAAAGAACCTTTTATGAAGGAAAGCTTTATATGTAGAGTTTTCGAAATCATTTATATGGACCATCACCCATGAAGCCTGGATAAGTAATTGAACGTACTTCAACAATGCAAATTCAGATTGACAAACCCACTCTATTCCCCTGTGTTGGTGAAATATAAATGCTCACGAGCACCAACTAGGCTATGTTGTCTATATTGTACGTGTTGTGTGGTGAGAACGCAGTTTTGTACACTCGCACAGTTTGGTGTTGACATCGGGCTATCTCTACCATACTGTCCCCCATAAACCATAAACCATAAACACTAAACCAGGCCTTACGCGACCGATAGTCCAGCCCAATTTGATGGACACTGCACCCCTTGTTTACACGTTGTATTACGTCTTTGCCCTTACACCTTGTGGGAGGTTGAACACCCATCTAATTTGGGGTGTTTTGCTAGTATAGTGTCTAGGATTTTGGTCAGAGTGTAATGGGTTCAATCCCTGTTAAATTCCCAAAAGTGTCAAGGTTTTCCATTTGAAGAATATTTCAACAATAAACGTTTCCTGTCAATACAAATTTTGAGAAAAAATGTTACAACACAAAATAGTGATTGTTTTCAAAATAGTGAGATTAATTACACAATGGTTGTGAGATCATCATTCATCAATTGTTTTTATATAGAATGTTTACTTACCCCCTACATGATATAGGTAATATGGAGTTTGTCAGTCTATAATTTTTCGTCAAAACTTTTGTTTTTGGGTTGTTTGTGAAAATAATCATCCAGGTGATTATGAGTGTGTGAGTCTGTATTTGTGTAAAGTTAACAACACCAGTGGTCTGATTTCCATGAAATTTGGCTCATAGATAAATATTACTAAATCGAAATTTATATGGGTTATTTTTCAGAGCTTAAACATTATTAGTAGTTCAATTTTTCCAAAAACTACTATAACATTTACAAGGCTTATAAACAGTTATCCTATAAACAAAATCATTCCGGAAATATTTGTAAACAATTACATTTTAGAAAAATAAATTTTAATGAGTTTATAGCTGAGAAAGTGAAAATAAATGTAGGGGTTTTGTGCCGTTCTAAAATATACAATCAAGTAATTCCCTTTGATTTCCATAAGAATTTAATTTTGAACAAAGAATGTTTACCATATTCAAAAGAATGTAATATTAAATTGCCTCAAAGATACTGATAGCTAGATAATAGAAAGACTCAATCATTTTTGGAAAGAGGTACAGTAATTGGAAACCACTTTACGATATTTGTTGACATGGCTCATGTTCCAAGCGAAGTCCTTGTCTGTTCCATACAGGTTGTAGTGACACTAGTCTAGTATAAAACAAACGGCTAGTATTGAACGAACGTGACGACATTATAAACATAACGTTTTCAATTTAACAGTTCATTCAATATAGCGGTCAATTTATTTGTTTAACTATTTCAGGAACGACTAGACGAAGCAACAATTCATGATACATGTCAGTTGATGTAAACTTCAAACATTATAATTGAGCTTAGTGAAATTTGTATGGTAAAATATCCACAGATGTGACCACGCATTAAACCCGTTGCTTAAACCCAGTTTGTAATTCAGAACGATAATCGTAAACAAAATTAGTAAGTGACAAAACTAGTGTGACTAAAAATATTGGACCTCAGCCATTTGACCCTTGGTGTATTACGCCTTCGTTTATGAGAAACTGTTTTGGTCGAAAAGGTTTGTTAACAGTTGTATTGACATATAAATTGACCAGGGTGTTAACGCTATTGATATGTCAAATGTGCGTAAACTCTGGATTGATTTTCAAACAATTCTAGAAGATCTGCCAAGATGTAATTGAGTTTAGTGATATAAATCAGTAAAATCTTAGTTTCTCGTAGGCTTTCACAGCATGCCAGTGCTCAGGGCAATGATGTTTCCCTTGTTAATGGTCTATATAAATTTATGATGTTTTTAAAAATCTATTGTAGGTAATGTCTCTAAATTAGATTTGACTTTCTTTCTTAAAATGTAATTTGGAGTGGATCTTTTACTCTGACTAAACGTTTATAATCGGTTCTTATGGTAGTAATCAAGAGGCTTACATTGAAACTATCATCTCTATTATAGTTTTTAAACATCTCTAAAAGTCTCATGAAGATGTATGTCGGTTTACTTTGCATTCCCCTGTTCAACTATACTGTAGTTTCTTGTGGGGTTCCACAAGGTTCAGTGTTTGGGCCAATTTTCTTTTCTATGTAAACTTAATGAATTTGTGTGTTTTTAATTTTTTACAACACTAAGATTAAATTGAATCGTGTTCTTAAAATCCCATTGTGGCAGGAATTTCCTCCGATCTTAGTGGTTTGAAACCGGTCCCAACGGAAGTGGTCCGTATATCCATCGCACAACTCACGGACACGGACAGTACGGGTGGTTGTGACATGTAGTGATGGATGTATGATGTATGATGGTCGTGTTCCTACCCCCTCCCCCAACCACCTACCCTAGCCCCTAGTGTCAACTGCACCCGTGCCATGTCACCCTGACACCGTCGCTGCACCGATTGCAACCATCATTATGGCAACATTAGGATGCATGGGAAAACTCAAAAACAGTTTGATTCATTAAAAATAATTAATGGGATAGTTTGAAACATTTTTTATTGTGCACGTATTACCCTGAATTGTTAACTATGCAATTGTTCACCGATAAAGAGGGTTAGATTTGTTCCTTAATTTTATCAAGAATGAAAATTCATAGCTATATCTTTATAAACCGAGGCTGTAATAAATTTTCTGTAGTCCAAACTCAAAAAAAGGAAACCTAAAACTGATTCGTTTACGTAACACAACAACGAAGATTAGTCATGAACGATTGTGTTTCAAGGTGACTTCAGACCTCTGTTACCAAGGAATTTGAGAACGTCTGATGGTTTTTAGGTGTAAAGGGAAACGAATGAGGAACTGCCTGAAATTGATCAAGTGTGTCATAAAATAAAATTATATCGTTTCTGATACCCAACACGTTATTCACGATGGAAAGAGTTTTTACGTGAACTTGGTTGGTTGGCTATTTGATGGTTTTAATCCCTGAGCCAGGATCTTCATTTTACAAGAACATTCAAAGGTTTGTTTGAAATTTTAATGAGTTATTTTCTATGTGTGATTAATACATTGAATCAAACTAGAATCTAGACTTCTTTGGTGCTGAAAACTGTCTTCAGAAACGACCGCGTTGAACTAGTGAAAAATACTGACTTTCAAATGCGGCGCAACAATCCATCTTCGGGGAAGCTACAACTTCTGGTTGAAGAGTTGGATTGTAGTTTGTTTGGAAGATGGACCGCTACAACGCTTTCGAACCCAGACATCTCCTGAAGGTCTGATTGACTGATTGACATTTACAAAGTCCTTTGTTAGTAGACTACCCAGAAAACAATGTTTAGACTATCACTCGGTAAATATTGTTCTCAAGAACCTGCTATTTATCGTCCAAGTCTCTCAATATCAACAATTGGGTGACTAAAGTCACAGAGTAAATGATGACGTACCCCAGCGATACGCTGGTTATACAAACATCCACATGTTTATAATAAAAACGTCGGGTCAATGAGAGTTTACCCACATAAATCGAGAGTCCACAACAAAAAAAGTAATACAATCCATCTCCTTTGTTCAAAGTCCTTCATTATTGTTTCTTCATAATAAAATTAAATGTCAGATATTTGCATATGTTTTGTTATGCCAGTTTTAAGAACTTATATTAGATTTACCTTTGTCGTTGTTGCCTGAGTTCTTGTAGGTAAGATTTTTGTGTCCCTATGAATTTTTCCACCTCGTGTGGCATCTTCAGGGGTTTTCTACAAATAGGAAGATATATTGAAAAGACCCCTAAAGATGCCACACAAGGCGAAGAAATGCATAGGGTGACACAAACATCATACCTACAAGAACTCAGGCAAACAACAATGGCAAATCTAAGATATTTGCAAGATTAAAAAATACAGACTGGTAGTTCTACCGTGGATCAGAAGTAGATCTTTGTCTATTTAACTCCCCCTCATTCAAGCTATTAGTATGAAGAACACTCTGAAACACATTCTTTTATTAGAGTACCTACAGTTAGCTAGCTAAGGCACAATTTGATTGATACTATCTGGCATATTTTTTCTGTGTTAAACGTGATGCTAACGAAGATTTTTATCTTCATTTCATCCTTAACTCCTAACATCCTTTTCATTTCATCCTTTAGCTAGTTAAAAAAAAAAAAAAAAACTAGTCAAATTGGGCCATTGACAAAGTTCTAAATAAAACTCAGCCTCATTTTTTCCAAAGATTTACTTTATACTCGTGTCAAAACTCACTTCTAAATCCTATGTTGAAAACCAAAAAACTTAAAATGAGAGAGATGGATTTGAGATTTATTTGTGTAATTTGTACGCCTACGTGAGGATTTGTTGGTCCAGTATGAACGAGGTACAGAATTTCTGAAACTGTCCAATTTGAGTGAGGAATCGAATGAATATTTCTCAAACTGAACATTAGCTCAATAGTCCTCACCAAGCTAGCCAACACTTAACCTTGGGAGTCTAAGGTCTCCTAGAACAAAACTATGACTCATTGTTGAGTTATGTCCCGTTGTCCTCCGAACAACATACGAATGGATAGGCATGATATCATTGTTTGTACGGGCTGCATAAACATCGTCATAACGTGAGCTTATATAGTTTGAAAAGTCCGTCTATCGGGCGACAAAACACCATAAAGGACCCTCGTCCTATTTATAAGAAATTATTATGGAATATCCATTGACAAAGTTGAAGGTAGAAGAAAATAAAACTATATTGACTCGATTTTTGGAATTACTAATACATTTTCCTACAGTCACCTGACAAAGTGGGCATCCTAGCACTGATCATAGTACAGAAAGTTGCTAATTGATGCATTTACTCACTTTTGCCGCATTCTTTTTTTACCACACTCCAATATTCCAACCAAACAACATAAAATAGTGTTCTTTTAACATGCACGTAATACGTGTACGCTTGAAAATAAGTTGGCAACACTTAAATATACCATGACTACGATCAGCTTTTGCAGTGTTTCCCATTTCGTTCAACGCTTGGATTTGACCTAGCCTAAAACGTGTTGTTTAATGTTTGAGAGACTAATTATTTCTATACTTTATAATGTAACACGAGTGCAAATTGCCTTTGCTGAACTCGAGAAACTTTGCGCACTCGCCTGCGGCTCTGTCGTAAATATTTCCCTCGTGTGCCACTTCGAACACGAGTTACACAAATAACTATTTTAGATTAACAATTTCAACATTTTTAATTTTCAAGTAACTTTTATGTACCTAATTTCCTTTTTTCTCAATTCTAAGCACATGTTAAGCTACTGGTTAAAAAATAATCAGTTCAGGATTTAAGTTTATAAGCTTTGACTTAGTTTATAGTTGTTAAAGGTGTAGACAGATTTATAACAACAAGAACTTTAACGCGGCAGTGTATGCTGTTGAAAAGAACGCTTTTACTGAATCCGATTAAGAGGTAATCATATAATATTTCTGTATGGGGTAAAACTTAAACACAAATCTTTTAATCATTCCAAAATAAAACGGGGGTCTATATAGTTAATCATCACATCTTTTATGACCTTTTCCACTTACACACTTTTAACAGCTGAAAGTTACAATATAGAATCCCACTTTATGAAAGGTTCATTCACTTATGTTTCTTTTCGAGTATGGCAACATATGATATAGAAAGATATATCTCAATCTTAAGTCAATGATTAAGGAACGAGACGGTAGAAGGTTTATCGCGAACAATGAGGATATTACTGTAAAAGCAGACCGGACCTGGGACCGACGCTGCTAATCCATCAGCCGCCAGAAACATTGATTAAAATGGCAGATGGCGAGCAGGGGTGAGAGACAGTGTCGGTATTGAAATTAATTAAACAAACCGTAGCATATCGTGCCCAGTTGGGCGGCATAACTCCAAGGATAGCAGCTCTGCGGTGACTTGGTTGAAATGGAAATATCAAAGTATTAATAGCTAAAAGGCAATCAGTTTGTGATATTCGTATGATCCTAAGTTTCCATCGCAGATTGGTACTCCGATTTACTTATAGATTTATCGTTATGAATCAACCATAGGTATATTTGGAGTAGGTTATTTGTTTAAATGGCTTGGGTACGTAATACTAAAAACTGTTTTAAAATGTATTGCTTCGTATAATATTCTTTATTTTTTTATTTTAATCTTTTAAATAATAACATGATGGCATCTTTATCCATTGCATATCCACATAGCCTCACGTACGAACACAACAAATAAAGCAAGGGGTAATTTAGTACAGAATTACCTGTGATTTTACATTTAAAGAGACAGTGTCGAGGAACGAACTCAAGACGTTGCTTTGTTGTAAGTTCGATCGAGTCCGAGCCACCGACTTGCCAACTGTAATCTTATGGAAATTTGTAAATTAGGGTAGCTACCACTCTCCCTTGAGAGACAACCATCTCAAACTTCGGGGGAATCAACTTCGTCTTCAACTCTAACCGGGGACTTCGTCACAATTAGTTTGAAAAAATATTAGAGGTTCTAGAAAGCCATATTTTTAACCAATAGTTTTACTGCTGTGTGGGTAAAAAGCTAACTAGAGACCTTAAACATTGGTTTGGGTTTGGGTAGAAGTCCTTTTTAATCAACGATTTGTGCCATGGTACTTGTTTAAATGCCATGAAGCTGTTGAAACATGATTTCAAGATAACATAATAAAAAAGCTAAGGTATCTCGAGACTTCCTACTCATGATATTTTGTGGCATAATGTTTATTTGAGCCTCAGGAATTGGTCAAGAGGTGGTATGATTAAATGGACAGAATTGGAGTATAAATGTATCTAGAGTATAGAAAGATTGTGTTTACTCAGTAACTTATAATAATACATTATCCTGATGTGTTCATGAGATTTATTTTGCTCCATTAAAATTCGTCTCCCTCAAAAATCTTTCAAATTTTATTTTGCTATAACAGATATTTTAGTTTAGATATATTTAAGAATTTGTTAACGTGAACAATATATATTTACCGTGGCTTTCATCGTATCTACGTTTTACATTGGAAAAAATACCTAAGAGTTATTTAATGTAATTCTTTTACTGTTATTTTGTATTGTTTTTAAATAATGACAAATTTCAGCCAGACAAGTAACATAAAACTTTGACCGAAGACAATTTCTAAATTACAGTAACGAGAAAAGAGAAGGAAGGAGTTTGGGGCAGCAACATCCTTGTTCATTATTCCGACAAAGACAGATGACTTAGAGGCCTTTTAAGACTTTTAAATATGTTCTGGGAACGTTTTGTTAGGCCCTTAGCGAGGTGACGGAATTACTTAACAGACGAAAAGGTGTATTTACAAACTGTTTAACATTTTTTCTTATTAATCATGAGTTTACTCTTATATTGTATTCGAGAGAAAATATTTTTATTTTATTTCATTGTGATCGGATAAAAGTATTATCAATCGGTGTGCATGCTTTGAATGAATTATTCTATGAAAGTGAATTTTGATACTAATATAAGTAGTAGTGATCATTAATAAGGTAAGATTATAAAGAGGCAAAATATGATACGACAAAATTTATTTAAAAGCTACGTATTAAATGCTACAGTTTTTATTATTAGACCCCTCATTCTCGTATAAATTCTCATTTCCGAATTGAAGCAAGAGAGAGTTAAACCATTAAGAATATTACCTAAAACTGATTGCAATTTCGTTTATAACTGATTAGTCCTAAGATACTCGTAAATGTTGTAATATGTAAAACTCAGGAAAATTGTGGAGTTAAGGTTGTTGCTCTAATGGTTTCTCTGACCTCAATACCAGAGGTACACTGGGTTGATTCCCGCAATAACTAGAATATTTCTAAAACGTGTCTAAAAATCTACAGAACCTTTATAGCTACGATTCTTTGGGGATGGTGTGTCAAAATGAGACTACAGCTAATTGATTTAAGGTTTATATTTTTAATTCAACTTCTGTAGCCACAGTATGTACGTTCGAGCTTGTCAATGGTTCGAGTCCATATGACGATATGATGAGCCCGAAAGATATGGCGTTAAATTTAATATGGTGTCACGTTTGCTACATACAATGATACACATTGAAGTACAACCCCCTAAATTTCCCTTCATATTTATCATTATTGCCAAAACTATTACATTTTCACGCAAAACAATCATTCGCCTAAAAAATGCTCACCCCTGGAAAACAGTCCACTTTTCATCTCAAGATTTACACTCCAAGAATCTGTGTGAAAAACAGAGGTGAAATGAATAGTGAACGACATCCATGCATAAACAAATTTGTAAAGAGGTCAGTGGTGAATTATAAAGCAGGAGGATGTATGGATGAAAAACACCTTTGCCGGATGCCTAGCTGTGTACATTCTCATTTGAGGGACATACTCGCTGTGTGACCTGGGCAAACTCGTTTTATGTGTCGAGGGAGGGCAGTTTCAACCCCTCCCCCTCAGTTAACAACAGCCTAAATTAAATCCAAACATTTGAAGATAACAACGTTTCACACAAAAATGGGAAGGTCTCACAAATGGCCCAGTTCGTCCCCCAGATTACCCTTATATACATGTAAGCCCTTCAGAGTTCATTAAACTTTAGGCTTTTTGTGGCCAAAGTTTATTTATAGTGTTAATCAGCGTTAAATGTAAGGGAGGGGAATAAAATTGTGTTTATAAAGTGTATTCATATTATTTAGCACCATATACTAATTAGTTCTCTTACATTGCCAAACACTGCTTCAATATTTAACACGTTATTCTATTCAGTAAAGCATAATCGAATGTGGGGTATCATAATAATATTACTTAGATGCATAATTATATTAGTCAAACTGCCAAGCAGTTATAACAGTGTTAGTTAATAACAGTTATTGTTCACAAAATATACTTTTTTGTCGTAGTAGATATAGGACGCTAGGCACGAGCCCGGGATTGTTTTTCACATTACTTCAGGCTAGGCCTAGGTGTTATGGCATTATCACTTAGATAAAATGATAATGCCACAACCCCTAGGTCTAGCCTGAAGTAATGTGAAAAACAATCCCGGGCTCATCCTAGGACAAAAAAAAGAAAAAGAAAGACACAAAATAGTCTTAAAGTACAACGTTATTTTAGAATTAGTGAATGCAAATGAAATCGGTGCAGCCTATTGCATTTACCGATAGGTAGCGTTTTTGATGACAAAGTAAAGTTTTATGAGGGGTAAAATCTTTATTTTAACGATGCTATAAAATATTTCCATTTCGCATAGTGTCAATTGCCATTCACGGCTACTTACATTGTTGGACCAGAAAATGCAAGATTCTGCATCACCAGACTGTAAATTTCCCACCCGTTACATAAGAACCTTACTAGTGTGACCCTCATTACAAGGACCTTTACAGTCCCTTGCTCCTGTTCCCATTCTCTAATATACAAAAAATAACAATAGTTTGAAATGAATTAAACACGTAATGTAGGAAAAACATTTTGACTATCTTTGTACCCAGTCTCCTTAGAATCAGAATTCTGTTCACACAATTGAAGACTGTTCTCTAAAATTCAAAGTCAACCTCTACAGTAAAAAATGTGACACCATAAATCTTTAATTTTCGAACCTAGTGCAAAAAACAAGCCTGAAATGCATTAATGCCTATAGATTCATTACCGTTCGTTTTATTTGTGATTTTCTATAATTAAAACTCGCAGTACCTAGACTATCCCTTATTTAAACAAAATTATTGTTTCCAGTGCTCCAATCACTGAAGAAGAGTTGGACGGACCGCATAAAAAGTGCAAATTATTATATTGAGTCATTACGAAAACATAAAAATAATTTTCAATGATATTATTCAAAGAAAACATCTTAAATTGTAAACCGACATTAACTTTAAGTATACCGTCGTAAATTCAACTTTTTGAACAATCTTCAGCAAACCCAACAACCTTATCAACAAAGTTCATTATAAATTTTACAACGAATGTTTGAATCTGAAACGAATAATGAATGTAAAATCTATCGTTTCATCTCCGGTTTCATAACACAGCCATCTTTCATATCTGTCTGGATCTATTTCGTCTGACGAGCTCCCCAATCAAGAAATATATTCGCAGACATTTTCTCATATCGTTTGAATATCACGTTATTATTGATGTTTAGCTATCATTAATTTGCTAGCAATTTGTTCAGCTAATGATGACCATTTATCATTAATATGTCGTGCCTTAGAAAAATGGTCATGATTATATCTTTTAATGGAGTGATTTCTTCGATTCAATGTTCTAGTGAACTGAGAGACGTATTTTTTGTTTTAGATGGATAGACTTACAAATCAAGATTGTATCCGAACGACTAAATCAGGGTGTTTTCACATAGCTTAAAGTCATTGATGATTGGCAGGATTTGAACCCAGGACCTCTAAAACCAAAGTCCTGCGCTCTTACCTTTAGGTCACTCACACCCTTTTAACTACAGTAGGCATACCGGTGATAATATATTATACATTACTGCCAAGCTGTCAGTGCAATTTGAGACACAATCAAAGAGTAGCGAAAAACAAAGTTTAAACATCATATAGCCCAAAAGATCGAGAGCATCAGAAAACATCATATTAAAAGTATATTAAGTTATATAATAAATAACAATATTAAAAACACCATAAAGCATCCATATACCAAGCAATATCGTAAATTTTAAAAAATAATCAAAGTTTTCGAACACATTGCCCTTATAAAATTTAAGATTTTTGATGGCGGGTAAAATATCTTTTTTGTCTATTTCATTAATTGGAGAAACACAAGAGGTAGAAATATTTTCAATATTAAGTTGCTACCTAATAGTAGGCCTACACCTTCATTCCCAAACTTACTAATTGATGTTTGATGAAATTTTAACCGAATGAAGTGAATATTCGAATGTATTTGCTGATATAATGATGTTTTAGTTTGTTAACTCAAGTTTTGAATGAAAAATGCATATGTTTAACATTCTTGCTGATATTTTACCAACAACACTACCAGAGTTTGTCATAATTAAACTTTCAGCCCCTATGTAATAAAAAATACAAATTAAAAAATTAGCATAAAAGGAAAAAAAGAGGTAATAATATATTTTAAGTTAGTTAACTAAATTTAGCTCTAAATAAATGTAACAAACATAGAAAAGTTTAATATCATCATCTAACCAAAAAGTAATACCTAATTTGATACCTCTCTGTTCATGTTTTACAGAAATTTATCAATACAAAATCTTGTTTAGTGAATTTGTGCTAATTTGTTAAAACAGTCCCAAAAGTAATAAACAGCAGCGTTAGCAAATGCAAGTGCAGTCAGATGTTGAGTCCATGCAATTCGTGGGCCAATTAAAATAAACGGGCATAATCAAATTACTGCAATGGCAATTACCTTGTGTTGTAAACAGCTGTGCTGCGACTCTGTGAACATAACAGCTGATAAAATTTAAATAAATAAATAGGTGGATAATAAAATGTTCACATGTACTGTTGTTAAGTTTAGGTAAACAAAACAACAAAGGTTTGGGATCGGTTAGGTTGTGATACTGACAAAAGGTTCTTTGTCTCCTATGTTATATATTAAACTTCCTCCTTTGAATATGTCATCCCTGGCTGGAGGCAATTTAAGGAATGTTTCTCCCCGATATATGTTAAGGCGTATATGTGTTTACTATATATTTCTGGTAATTCCAACGTTTAAACTACTACTGTATAAAGCTCTGTGAACATAATGGCTGATGAAACTCAAATAAATATATGGATGTAAAAAATGAAGTCTAACTTACAGGGTGAATACAAAGTCAAGACCCCCCCCCCCCCTATCTAACATTTTTCTTTGTAAATATACAGAGATATCCTTTTGGTGATCTTGCAATCTTAGTAGAACGATTAATTTAGAGATTTCAAAAATGTCGAGAGTCTCCCAAAATTGGGGGATTTTTGGGGGAAACGCGAAATTTTAAAATGTGAAGATCCTTCAACCTTCATTAGCAAACTCTGGTTTTGACAATTCTATAAGTTTTTTACAAACACTTCAAAATGGGGCGTCAAGGGAAGGGTCTTTACATTTAAAAAATTCGAGTTGCCCCCAAAATCCCCCATTTTTGGGGGATACTTATGATTACCTATGAAACTTCCTGCTAAGATTGCACGACCACCAAAAGGATATCTCTATTTTTTACATAGAAATGTATTAGATGAGAGGATCCTCACCTTTTTATTGATCCTGTTTATTTGGACTTTTTTTATATGATTAGTTAGTATAATGAAACATCATAAACCTTTTAGACCTTGGGGTCTGTTACGTTTTGATACGGACAAAACCGGACCTGTCTCCGAGGGTAAAGGTACGTTAAACGTATATACTGTATATATGTGTCACTTATGTTACCGGCGAAGTAACATTGTAATCCAAATATGCTACATATTGACTAGTCTGGACAAACTATGAGGTAGACCAAGAGTAAATGATGTATGTAAATGAGTACTAATGGTGGTTTAAACTAAGTTTGGCTTACGTTATATGAACAGTTTTGAACAAGGGGAACCTTTATAGAATACTACATTTTAATGGGCTATCATTTTAAGCCCATTGATTAAAGCCTTATTGAATAATTGATTTAAAATCTCTGACACAAGTGAAAACGTAGGTGCATGTATCATGAGGTAAATGTAAATAACTGTTTTGGGCTGCAATATATTTTTGTGGGAACTTGTTTAGTTCTAGCTTTGACTATGTAATCACTGGTAGGCTGTCTGAATACAAAACACTCGCCAAAACATCAAATATAACGTGTCAGCTCTTTATATTGCTCTTTTTACAATATATTTACACAATATTCTTTAATTCAGCAAGTTATAATATAAGATACAGATAGCTCTCATATAACCACTATCGACCGGTGGTCGATAATGCATTTGTCATTCTGGTAAAACATCGAGTATGTCTCGGAAAGGAATTGAATCTTTCACTTAACATTGCAAAAAATGTAGATATTTTCAAATTCTTGTACGAGATCCATCCAGCACCGACCAATGATACTTCATTAAAAATTAATTATCTTGAAAACCCTAAGCACGGTACATGTTTTTCTGGGTCATTTTTAATTACTGTGCTGTAATTTTTAAACACCCTTTAACGGTGGTCTTCGTAAAAAGGCATTTAATGTAAGGGGTTTACGGCAGTAAGCGACAGTTTAGTGGTTAGGATTACACTTTATTGCCTTTCCTACGAAACGAACGGCAACTCCACATTTCAGGATGATATCAATAAAAGTCAGTGAATCTGTTGAACCATTTACTAATTTCTCTACTTTTTTTGCAAACCATAAAGGTGTTTGCAAAGACAACCATAGGATTTTAATTGACCAATACTGTTCGTACTACGTTCTTTTTGCCTTTAGTAAAGCACTTGAATAGAAAAAAGCTATAAAGGGTTTGTGTTAAATAATATAACCATTATTCTTGGGAGCTTGGGAAAAAAGTGATCTAAAATATATCGTACATTCGAGACATTTATGAGAGGTTTCGGCATAATAAATGGGTAGATAAATCTATAACCTTTGAGACAAAATAAAAGCAAAATACAACTGTTTTAATTCAAAAGACAAAAGACTTGACACTATGTAGAGTCCTTCACATTCTGTCCTCAAGCAACTGATAGCTCTAAATTATTCTTCATGCAAATAGAATTATGTATTTATCAAAATGTTACCATAAACATATACATATATTTTTGATTATGAATAGTGTGGATGGTTAACATTACTTAAAAACCATTGCCTCATCATTGTGGACATTGAATCTACTAGTTTTAGTTAATTTTGGTAAGTTGCCAAACCATAAAAGAAATGCAAAACAGGGCCGATGGACATAAAATATGTTCATTACATGTCTCTGGCTGAACAACCTTTTCTCACTATTTCAGTGTAATTTAAATAGCCATGACTCTAAAATTTGTAAAAAGGTTCACCTCCATAATACGCGTACCGGGTTTCATAAAAATTAGCAAAATCGAAGATTAAATATATTTTCTCTTTTCTAATCCGAAGAACCGATATTTGAAGTTTTAAACTTTACATATGAAACAATATATTCATGAGGAAAGTGCGGAACAAATAAATATTACTTTATTTGAGTTGAACCAAAAGAAGACTAAAAATGTCGGTACATTTTAAACAAATATACAAGGCTGAAACATCGGAAAAATATCCACGGGTGAAAGGTATTTCCTAGAAGACACAGTAATAGAAATGTAGTTTCAAACTCACTAATGGTAACAAGTAAGGTTCAAGTGTCACTTTTGGAAAAGATATTGACAGTAAACTTTGAGAAATATCTTGGTGTAGCTTTTATCGTTTAAGTTTTATACAATTTTTACTACTTGTGGCAAAACAGATCCATCTACCCATTCATGAATTGTATTAGAATATCCCAAAAATGTATATTTAAATTCGGAAAATATTTATTTGTTGTTTTCTCTAAAAATGACTAATCTAGATTTAAAATCCATGTCTAAATGTTCCTTTTGAAAGACACGAAGATGGATGCTAAGATTTAAATGGTAAACAGTGGACAAATAGTGTTGATGCCAGAAACCGTTGAAAATATCCAGTAATTTCAATGGTTTTGAAAACGACTAACCGTTGCACCTTACAAGTTTCTGATTTCCATTCTGTCATCTTTCCTAGCTCCATGGCTCCATTGCAAAATCCTCTTCTTATCTGCATCTGGCTTAGCAGAAGAACGGAATGTGCATCTGTACATCCGTGTTTATGAACACGTGTGTTGGCTGATGTATGTGCTGAATCACAAGCTGATTCTGGTGCTGCATCTGTTGCTGATGCCAGTCGAGGACACTGCTATCAGTCCCAGGCTTCTGTGTTATCTGCTGGAACACTGCACCCAACAGCTTATCCGTGCTGATACTACAGTGTGTGGGACGAATTAGCATTCAGCGTTTAGCCACGAGTTCATCGTCTAACTGTTCACGTTGTGATTAACTATAATATTTTACCACCCGACACCACGGCTACCGTTGAGAATGTAGTCAATGGCACTACTTAGCTGACTGCGACTTTTAAATAGATAAAATGAATATAAATATTTTTGGGTTTGTTACGTCTAGTGGGTCTCAGTGGTTAGCGTCTCGGACATCGGTGCTGGAGGGACTGGTCCAATTCCCAGCATCAGTTCCGCCACAGTTCCGTCACAGACCAATCACAGTAGTTCAGTCTCAGTTGCATCTTCAATTTCTCAGTCAAACTAACAGTCAATTTGGTTTCAATCAGCCTTCCGTCACTTTCTTTACAGTGATGTTACAGTCAAAATATTTGAACTAAAACATAATATTCTAACAAATTTTCATCGTCTATCTTGTTGATTGTCACAAACAGTACTTACGATATAAATACGATAATTTAAATAAAAAAAAACACTATTTTCTAACCTCAAACACGTCCGTCAAGCGCCTAAACAATCCAAAAATATCTGTAAGAAGTGAGAAATCTAAAATTGACTGACGGACGCCAGCAGATCAACTGACGGCTGCGTCGTATGAGTGTAGATAGCGCAATAGAAAATACATAAAAGAATAAATTTTTTGACTGTGACGTGACAGATGTGACTGAACTGTGATGTGCCTTAACTGATATGTGTGAATCGACCTTTATCCTGTAACTCAAGTAAAAGTTCTACCGGCGTAGGCACAAAGGAAAAAATACCTTTGCACGGTAAAGTTCTGTCTTTCAGGAAAGCTAAAATCAAATCAAAAGTGTCAAATAATATACAATGTTGGATAGCTTTTAAAAATGTACTTTTCCTTTCTTCTAACATAACTAACTTTAAAATCATACCCTGACGAAGTTCTGAGGCACTTAAACGGACAATGATTTATTGGAGTTATTTTAAATTTCATCTATCTAGGTCAACTTTGACTTTATGAAAGTAAAGTTTTCCGTCAAGATTGGATAGTTGCAACAAATTACTAAGTTTGCTGACAATTTAGGTTTCTTGAGTGTGAGGGCTTTGCGTGTCAAGCAGTTCGTCTTTATTTAAAAACAAATCACACATACATATCTTGTCAATAAATTCACGAAAAAGATATTCATTGTAGACTCAGAGAGATACAAACCTCAGCTGTGTTTGAGTTTTTTAAATTATCTTTGAGCATCGAAATACATTTCCCAGGATTACAAGTAAGGAACGATCTGAAACGGACAAATAACGATAGGAAACGAATCATGAAAGTTATAAATACTTTTAAACCGTTTCATCAACTAAAATGTATTAATAAACGAAGCTATGTGATAGATGACATTAAATATTGTGAATAATGATGTATTAAATTATACTGGTGAGCTGTCCCATGAGCAACGCTAAGATAAAAATGGAAACGAGAAATCAGAAACAGGAAAGATCAAAATGAATTACTAATCGAATATTAATAGATCGAAAACTAAGAGAGCATTCATAATTGATACTAATCCGTTTAACCTTATAACCTTATAATGGAGTATACGTGTTCCTTATAAAATCCACAAGATTTGTAGTTTCTCCTCTGTTGAACTTGCCCAGGTTCTACTCGCTTTAGTGTAAACTGTAGCAGAGCAGTAAACTTTTTGATTTATGTGACAGCTGTTAGGGTTCGGAATTCGGTTACTTCGATCCCCACCCCCTTTCTCAAAGGGTCACTCGTATGACCGTATATATACAAGTATTTCATATTGTGTCGGGGTTATTGAAATACCACGGATCATAACTTGCCATGTTTGTTATATTGGAAAGTGTTAATTAGATTTATTTTACAGTAAACTAGATTTTCTATTCGTATAGTATTCAAAGTTTGTATAACTTGGGCAAATCTTAACGTATTAGCATTACTGTGGTACTAATGGCATGTTTTAGTTACCTACCATATGTAATCTAAAATATCTGTGTTCACATGGCCTTAGTCAATCCAAAATATGTCAATAGCTGAAACAATATGCTAATAAATTGGTTTTTGTCATTACAGAGTTAAGAAGCTCCAAATTAGCGCAACCTCATCGATCGGAGTTGTAAAGTCTGCTCTAGGATATGGTTATATTAAGTTACTCTTGGTAATGCTCGTTCACATTCGTATTCGTTCAGTTTAATACAGATTTTCTGAGATCAGTGATCTGAGGCATATCAGTTCTTCAAATTCCAAGAGTTTTGCCTACACGAGAAACCGGTAGAAAATAATCACAATATGAAAGGTGTTCTTAAAAAAATATATTTTTTGCGATGGCTTGATAGTCAAAGTATCACTGTTGTATTTGATGTTCTTGGATCAGTTTTTTTTTCTTTTCTTGGCACCGTATATTGAGAATTTCTTGGGTTATAAGAGTCCTTGGAGCCTATATAGCCAGGCTCTCATAAAACAACGACAAAACTACAATCAAAATATGTTATCCAATGCCGATCTAGATATTACGATCACTTTGGTATTTGAGTAAATATTTCGGGATGGTAAATAACTCTTCAGCAACTGTATGAAATGATTATTGCCCTTTTGGCGGACAAATCAGAGATGGTTGTTTGCCTCCAAGAACTAACATATAGGAACGAAATATTGAGTAAATGCAACCTCAGTTACTCAATGCACAATAACTGGTATGCACGTGAGGATGAACCTATACCTTCGCACCACTCAAGACCGCTCAAGAAGGCAGAAATATGATAAGTGATTGCTTGCCAGCAACAGTTAGCCAAAACTGGAAGTCGATGTTTTTGGAATGCCTACACAACATCTACTGTGGGACTGTGGGAGACTCTGTCCGTCTATTAGTTGATGGTGACGACCGACAGCCAGATGGTGATGACGTCACCACGGGGGGGACACAAGGGGGGGTGTTTGTAAAGGGGATATTGATAGATAAAGAGCAGCTAAGGACACCTCTACATCATCTCACCTGAGATTCGTTCAGGCTACACATCCTGGCCTAGGATTCGGCTTGTACAGTATATTTAACGCAACCTAAATAATTACAATTACCGTGAGATACTTTAACAAAAACAGCTGATATGTCGGTATCCCTGTTTACTTTCATTGCCAATCAGCTGATTTTCATTGTTGCATATCTGTGAGGTTTCATTGAGAGAATATTGTAAATAAGACTCAACATGGTGTTCTCACAAGCTCAAATAGTGTATTGCAGGTCTACTTTTGATTCTATAAGTTGATTTCTTTATGTACTGACTCGAATCACACCTGGAAGCTTATAACTTCTATATTTATTGGTCTAAACAAATTATTGTCTTTCTATGTACAATACAATACTCTTTGAGCTTGCGAAAACACCATGTTCAGTCTTATTTGCAATTAATTAATAACACTAAGCCTCATAGTAACCATGCAACAATGCATATCAGCTGATTGGCAATGTATAACGAAAACAGGGATACCAACAGATTAGCTTGTTTTAAGTTTCTTACAGTACTTGTAATTTGGGTTGTGGAAAAACACCCTGTAGTTATCAAGAAGTAACCATGCAAATTGTGATACTTGTAGAATATAGTCAGCGCGAAGTAACTATGCACTTTTACCATGTGACTTATAATCAATCGTTCGCACGCTGCGACTATGCGTTTGTCAAAGGAACAACTTTCAAACGTAAATACTAACGTAGATACAGTTGGTTCGAGACAACAATGAATCTTTTTAACGATTTATAGATATAGTGGTTAAAATCGAAATAATGGTGATAATCTCTAACACTGTATATACATATCCTTCTATAAATGTATGGCAATTTATAGGCTTATGTGTAGGGCTGATATTATACAGACCAACTGAAGTAAGTATAAGCTCCAAGAAGCAGCATTAATTAAACGACAAAGGCCAGAACCAAGCCTCTACCTTTGAAGTTGTTATGTTTATCAGCTGAGTGTTTTACTTCATATGCGATATTTTTACTGTAAACATTTAGGTAAGCATGTAAACATATATACATGAAGCATGTAATCATTTTTGGTATTTTCTGGTAAATTCAGTTATGCAGGGAAAGAGATTATTTTTTTCTTTCACTATGACTATACCACATACAGATGTGTTTATTAACTATTGATTAAATATAAACATTGAAATAATATTAATTTAATATCTATGATTTGATTCTATATACAAGGTGCACCAATAACAGGATTTACTTTATCATTGTCAGTAAGATAGTGATTACAAGAAGATCTATGTTTTAGCTATTTATATTCAAACTTTTAAGCTGTATGGATTAATTTATACGTATTCTAAAATCACCACCTTAAAAATCTAAATTGTGCTGAACATAATATTTTACAATATTGTGCTAGCCTCATAATACTCCTTAAAATAATATTCTTTAAGAATCTCCAGCCAAAAAATTAAAATATAATCAGTTTTAGAAATTCTAATATCATCAACACTGTTAAAATAGACGCGACTCTTACATCACGCTAAAGTTACAATGTTAATTTTCTTGGTCTGATAAAATGTACAAAGCAAATATATTAGCGCCTGCAATCTTGGTTCCACAAACGACAAACATTAGTGTTTTGCGGATTGTGTTCCTTACTTGCAGGCGACACTTCTGGTGTTGTACACTTTGAGTATTTAAATGAACAGTTAAAATACTATATTGTAAAGATAGGAATAGAAATCACGTAAATTGCCTCATATCCTCATATCTTATAAGGTACTTTTCAATTATAAAGCCACACAATAGGCTAGTATTTCCTGGACAAATTTAATATCGGAAAAATGTCTGTGCACATTGATATTTGTCTTGAAAAATTACAAACCAAGAATTGCAAATTAAATTTCACTTTGTATTTAGATGGTTAGGAGACTAAGTTGGATCTAAACATACGATTGAATAAAGCACAGTTCATGTTCAGAATAAAAAAGAGGTTACAGTAGGTCTTCCCAATTAAAATGTATAGTCTAAATGAATCTAATATTTGCATTTTTTTTATTTACCTTTGAATAAAAATGTTCATAATGATGGGAAAGTGTTGTTGCCAGAAAGTAGTAGGCCTACTGTAGTAGTAGTAGGCCGAAGACCCGGTTATACGACCATACAAACCACTGTGGCCTAATTACTTATAATCCTAATTTTATAACGAATATAAACTGATACAAGGACAATTTAAGTGGCGTAGTGCAAAAAAAACTTGGCACCCAAAAATGTGCATACTAGAAACACAATCTATATATACTCCTTGAAAAACGTTGTCCTAACTTTCCCACCAGTTTTGTGTCTAAGAGTTGCATACTTCATGCCTCATGGCTTAGACTCAAGGTAAACTATCAAGAGGTTTAAGAGGTTGAGAGTTCCGAATCAATGACCTTAAGTTCCCACCAAGTAGATAAACATCTGTGATTGTTCGGATTTGATCCCGAAACACTTTGACTGGAGTACGCGCTTTAACAACCTTATTCTGCGCCACAATGTATTTGGTCCGATTCCAGAAGAACGTTTGCTTCAAACTGTATGTTAAATAATGATGTCAGTATAATGGAACTGAAATACCATCCCCAAGGGTGTTAGCCAAAAGAAACTAAGATATAAACACGCTGGAAATATCGTAAAGTTATCACTTCTTTATGACTTGACTTTATGATATACATACACAAAAAGGTATTACTATTGACAAGTTTTCGATACATAAATATTAGTATTACCTAAATCATATTATGATGAAACCAAATGACAACAATATTATTATTGTTGATATGCGTCCACTTTAAGTAATAAACAAGTTCTGATTAAAAGCACTAAAATACCCTGTTAAACAGAACCCTACCAGGATTCGACTTTACATTCTGTTTTGTTATAAAGTAGTTGTATACGCTAGTCTGACATTTCAGCAAAGGGCAACAGCGGGTCTAAAGGGGATGGGACAAGCCAGGGGGTGAGGGGAGGGGGTAGAATCAGGAAACGCTTTTATGTAGTTCTCCATAGGCTGCGGGGTTTCATTCTCAATCCCTAAATCTCTTTCGACATTTATGTAAAATTAAAAACAACAAAACAAATGTATAAGCACTATCTAGTTAAAATTATGTCAAATAAAGTATATTTTATCAAACACCAGAGATTGATGTATGTGTTAAATAATGTAAATACAAAAGATAAAAAACTTATACAACGATTTGTTTCTATTTGTTTTTAGTTTTTAAAATTTAAGTACTTTTTGACAGAATGTGTACTAAATATTTAAATATTATACATCTATAATGCCTGTGCAGGATGTAAGTTATATGAACTAGATTTTATTGTTTCCTGAAAAATTCACTTTTCGGATTTTGTGAATTTTGATTTTAGACCCTTCAAATAAGTATTCCAGTGAAAATCCTTAAACGCATACCTACCCAGATGTAAGCCAATTTTAAATCCGACTTGGTGTAAGTTTCCCATAAATTTAAATCACACGTTTAAAAATTAGGTTTAAAAAAGTTCCAGTAACAAGATACATTTTCATCAAATTTTAATCTGCTCTACATTCCTACTAATATTTTACAATGTAAACTTAGAGAAAATAGTCAAGTTTAAGATGGCTTGGTTTTTATCTCTACGTTATCTAACCGTACTTATGGTAGCCATGAACCTCTTATTTGTACTTTGGTAATCAGAACATATTTGATCTACATAATAAAATATTATCTCTCTTAAATTCAGTACAATCCAGTTTCAAATTGATAGTTTATGATTTGAATTAATCTGCTTAGGTTGTCTAAAAGCACGTGCATTTATTTGACATGTTTTCAATTTTTAAGATATTTATTTTTATATACATTTTGAAAAGATTTCTAAGACCTTATGGCATATTATTTAGATAAATAAGTTTAACTCATGGTATATATATCTATCTATATGTATTTTTAGTAGTTCTTGGAGGACTTTGTATAATTACAAATAATAAACCACGCAACAGTATATTTTCGAAAGGAAAATCGAATACTTTCCGTATTGAAAACCTATTTAATACTCAATAGCAAATGTATAATATACCATTTTTCTGATATCATAATCAAATATGATGGGGGCGTGAGATAAAGGAACTCTGGACGGTTAAATAGAAATTAAATTGTTTGAATATAACGCAATGAGTGTTCGGCGTCATTTGATTAGCGATCTAGACATAATTGTATTACACTCAAAACGGTACCGACTGACAGCACTCTGTTCAAGGGAGTACACTGGACCTTGCAACTCAGTAACATAGTAACTCAGTAACTCAGTAACTCAGCAACTCAGTAACTCAGTAACTCAGTAACCCAGTAGCTCAGTAACTCAGTAACTCAGTAGCTCAGTAACTCAGTAACCGCAGTAC
>NW_026542600.1:16352175-16408382 GCF_028750875.1 Macrosteles quadrilineatus
CCTTTGAATCAGGTAATATATTTTACATCCAGTTAAACGGTTAGTACTTAAATGTAGTCACCGTTGCTTCAATTATAGATAAAAACAGTGTAGCAAATAATTGCAGTATTATTTAAATACGTCCACTATCTATGGATCTATGGTGAATGAAAAAAAACATATCACAATAATGCGTGAAAGATGTCTCTTTGTGGAAATCACCCACTAGAGTAAAGATAATTCGATTCAGCAAATAGGAAGCATGTGTTGATACAACGGTTTGGTAAGTAAGCTGTGAAAAGGTTAATTCCAGCGAATTTAACTCGAGGACTCTAGGGAGCTAGCTATTGCCATAGGGTTTGTGGCTTGGGTATGGGATAGCTGTATTTTCTTTTTAGGGTTCCTAGAAACCAAATCATCCTTCGTTTGGATTTAAATACCCCAATTTTGATGAAGCATAGATCAATTAAAATGTGATAACCAACATATATTCGAGTTGCCAAACAATTCACATCAAATTGTGGTATGAAGGAGGGAGGGGGTTGTATCCCAAAATCGGTTTATGGTTTAAAAATAATGTTCAAATATGTATGAACTTGTGTTTATAAAAGCTAAAAAAGGTAATTGGAAGATAACTTTGTGTGCAGGTTTGCTGCAACGTATGTACTTAAATTTTACTTAAAATTAAAACAAAAGCTATGAAAATTTAGCTTACTGATACAATTTTTGTTTAGATTTTGATATCAAAATTTTTACTCAATGTCTGAGAAAGATCGTTGTATTAAACGTTTTATTTTTCATAGCCTCTGGTAAAAACGATAATCAGGGAGGGCTAAAGTTCATTTTAGCGACCGTATCAGAGGGGGTGACGTGTCACATTATTTCGACATTGTTAGCTCATTAAAGCCGAGAAAGTTTCTTTCAGTGACAGCAATTCTGCTGTAAGACAACCAGCGTGGCACCCCTCTTCGTTGAAAAGCGTCTTGCAGCTTAGAACATTTTGTTACAAATGGGTGGTTACTTACAAATGGGTCTTAAACGTCTCAGTTTTGTACGAAGCGGGAGAGGGTTGTCGAGACGCCTTGAAAGGCATTTAAAGCCGGTTTTCAAAAACACCAGGTTGAGCTACATGATGTTCGCTCGTTGCGGTTGAAGTTTTTCAAACATCGAGTGTCTCTGAGGGTCCTTTGAACGTCTTGTGAACTTTGGATCACGCAATGCGTCTTAAATGAATTGGTTATTATGACACTTAATTAAATAACCATTGTTATTAGACTGTAATTCATTGGTACACTCGAATATGTTTGATAATATTTACTTTTTATTACTTTATGAAAATTTACATTGCAATTTTTTTACAGTAAATTCTACTACGAAAGTTAATGGTTTTGTAGTAATTTTGAGTTGTGAACTCAGTATATAAAAATGAAACAAAGTAATATATTAACTGCCAATAGTTGTTCTCATTATATATGTAGAAATATGTTTGTGCTACTATTGAATTTGAACCGAAAATGTTGACAGTTATTCAAATAATACTTTTTTCTTATAAACGATTTCATTGATCCTTTGACTCAGAAAGTGAATTAATTCCATAATGTTTTTTTCATACCGTACTTGTACATTTACTCATAAGCAATTCCCATTCAACCAAAACTTATTTTAGAAAAATATACCGATGGGGTTTCCATTACCAATGCGAAGGGTAACAAATTATTCTAGTGAAAATATACGACATGCCATTCCGTTTTATGACGCAGAATTACAAGCAAGACACGAACCTTGGGCTTCGCCCCCTGGCTGGAGACACTCCGATCATTTCCCACGGGGGTTAGAAGACTTTCCAGTTTGGGGCAGGGACCCTTTCCCACCCCAACTGACCTGTGGAACATCCCCTTGTGATACTAAATACTAAAATGATTACCTCTCCAGTCGATACTGTAAACTACATAATGTATGTGCACTGAGTATTGGTGGGTCGAGTAGAATACATAAATATACATCGATTCTACCACACATAATTAATTATTGTGATTTCTATCCGATAATTTAAACTACATAATGTATGTTCACTGTGTATTGGTGTCGAGTCGAATACATAAATATACATCGATTCTACCACACATAATTATTGTGATTTCTATCCGATAATTTAAACTACATAATGTATAATCTATGTCTAGGTGTGTAAAATACATCTACTTGAAATATATCATGTGACTGATTATCCAGACAAATACATAGTTTTGGAACGTGTCAGAGGAATAAAAATAATATACAATTCTGTTTCTTTACATTTCTTACTTCAACATAACTTCTTTTTCAACGCCTCTGTAGCAAGTTTTAACTTGGTAAAACCGAAAATGTTAGCGTCGAATGGATGTTGAGATGTTGGTTTAGGTTTTATCTTGAGACGGCGCGGCGTCTTATCAGTCCTTGGCCCCTGATATGGTATCTGGTCCAAGCTGGTGATATTTTGCGTTCAACCGTCCTAGTATACTGCTACTGTACGACGTATTTAACTATAGTGTAGCTATTTTAATTCTGTTCAGTAAAATAATGAATAATGATTTCACAGTGTTCGAACATCCAACTGTGAAAATGATTAAAATACCTTGCGATGCATAATCTAACCCAAACTGTACATTGTAGCCATGCAATTAAAAGTTTTGGAGTGCTTCCAAAGTACAATGGCATAAATTGCTGGAATAATTAATTACATGTAAGGTTAGTTTTAAAACACGTTAAATTGTTCCCAGACGCAAATACTTTGAAATAAAAATACTTAATAAAACGAAAAAAATTTTGTTTAAAACTATTTTCCATTATACACAATCAAAATTCTAGAAAACAGGTCAACTTTATTCTCAAACAATTTCTGAAGCCTTAATCAACGAAATACATGCAATTCAACAACCCATGAGTACAATTAATATAATAATTCTTTGCTCCATTAGTTGTTATATGACCACGTCAATACAAAGGAATTCTGTAACGTGTTCGTGACAGTATTCCAAACAAGCTGTGAGCCATCTTGAAATACGACTATAATAATTCTGACTAATGTTGTATTTTCGAACAACCCCCCCCCCTCCCCCTGTTACCCACTAACCACTAAATCAATCGAAAAATCAACTACCGGTCGATTTCACTGTGTTTCATTTCCTTTTCACAACACAATCGTAATAAATTTCCGTAGTTGCCCGTTAAACGCGACCCGATAGTGCAGTCTCATTTGGCGTCATTTTCATTGCAGTCTGGGTTTGGAAATGTTACATTCTCTTTCAGCTTGAAACACTCGAATTAGTAGAATTTCACCTGAACAATGTTGTTTCCTCATCGTCTTTATAATGAATTATTTTGTTTAAATAAAATATGCGATAATTGTATAGTCTTATTTAACTATAAATAAGTTTCTAAGCGTCTTTTAGTAATTTCAAATTACATACCATGTGACATTAGATTAATATAATTGATTATTTTAACGTCTATATTATAACCAGATATAACTAATGATTCTGTTAGCTTGAGTAGAGGTCTTTAGCTTTGTTTGGGACGTGCCACTTGGATGTGCAAAACCCCACTATTTTCTATTGTAGAGCCACGGGTAGCGGAATGAAATTACAGCCCAATAAAGACTACGACTCATTCTGGCTCGGACAACGTGCTTATTCATCGCGCTAGTTTAGTTGTGTAGGCCAGACTTCTTTGTGTCGGCTACTCACTTGGCCCTTGATCTTATCTCTCCACTTACTCATCACGCTAGTTGTAGTGTATAGACAGTTGTATCGTTGTTGACTACTCACTTGGCCCTTGCTCTTATCTCTCCACTTACTCATCGCGCTAGTTTTAGTGTATAGACATTGTATCGTTGTCAGCTACTCACTTGGCCCTTGCTCTTATCTCTCCACTTACTCATCGCACTAGTTGTAGTGTATAGACTGTTGTATCGTTGTCGACTACTCACTTGGTCCTTGCTCTTATCTCTCCACTTACTCATCGCGCTAGTTTTAGTGTATAGACATTGTATCGTTGTCAGCTACTCACTTGGCCCTTGCTCTTATCTCTCCACTTACTCATCGCACTAGTTGTAGTGTATAGACTGTTGTATCGTTGTCGACTACTCACTTGGTCCTTGCTCTTATCTCTCCACTTACTCATCGCGCTAGTTTTAGTGTATAGACATTGTATCGTTGTCAGCTACTCACTTGGCCCTTGATCTTATCTCTCCACTTACTCATCACGCTAGTTGTAGTGTATAGACAGTTGTATCGTTGTTGACTACTCACTTGGCCCTTGCTCTTATCTCTCCACTTACTCATCGCGCTAGTTTTAGTGTATAGACATTGTATCGTTGTCAGCTACTCACTTGGCCCTTGCTCTTATCTCTCCACTTACTCATCGCACTAGTTGTAGTGTATAGACTGTTGTATCGTTGTCGACTACTCACTTGGTCCTTGCTCTTATCTCTCCACTTACTCATCGCGCTAGTTTTAGTGTATAGACATTGTATCGTTGTCAGCTACTCACTTGGCCCTTGCTCTTATCTCTCCACTTACTCATCGCACTAGTTGTAGTGTATAGACTGTTGTATCGTTGTCGGCTACTCACTTGGCCCTTGCTCTTATCTATCCACTTATTCATCGCGCTAGTTTTAGTGGATAGACATTGTATCGTTGTCAGCTACTCGCTTGGTCCTTGCTCTGATCTCTCCACTTATTCATCGCGCTAGTTTTAGTGTATAGACTGTTGTATCGTTGTCGGCTACTCACTTGGCCCTTGCTCTTATCTATCCACTTATTCATCGCGCTAGTTGTAGTGTATAGATCAGTTGTATAGTGTCCGCCACTACTAGGAACGCTTGTAATACACACCTTTAAATAGTAAAGTTTTTGGGGTTAAATTTACAGTCATTTTGTTTTTGAACTGTCTCTCAATCAAGTTGCTTTCTATAGATTCGCAATCATAGTTCAACAACTATAACCATTTTACAACTATAATTTGCCATTCCTGAAATGTTTCTTGTAATGTATACGGTGACGCGGTCTCCATTCAGTTCTGTGTAAACCAAACCAGGTGTTCTGAATTCCCATCCGACCCTTGAGGTAATTTATTTGACTACTGGATCCCCGCATCTGTCCAGCTATTCATCTGCGCTAGTCTCTGGTCTGTTGTCTAAATCGTAGATTAAATCTACAAACACACCTACTGTGACAGAGAGCACAAAGGTTGGGATAAACAAAGATCGCGTGCAAATGCTTAGTGGAAACATATAATTTTCAGAACTATTACACACTTTAACTTAACTGTGAAAAAATCCAACATTCGAAAAGGGTATTACAAACTTATTTTTAAAGTTAGAACACTAGAAATAGAAGCAAACGATCCAAATAAAATGGAAAATTATGGAGTAAGTGGACTAGCTCTAGGGCTTGGCTGAGTTACGTGCGTTTCAAGTGTCATAACTTTCTGGGAAATGCAGTAGAATAATGAGTATGTGAACTTGTGCACTGTGTGTAGTAGTGAACACGTATTTCTCTGTTTCTACTCGTCCTCGCCAGAACCTATTTTGATTCTTTGTTGGTAAAAACATTGTGACTGTGACTAGTACTGTATTCTTAACAAACAATTTACTTTATGTTTTTTAAATTTCATTTTGTATGTTTCTTTAATCTGCATATTCTTAAATGTAGATAATCTTGTCCTTTTATTGATTTCCCTCCCAGTTACATTATTCCACAGTATCCATCATCACCCGTGTATTACTTTTACAAGTTATTCATTGTAGCCTTAAATTTAAGATCCACGAAAATTATACACTCCAAAATTTTAACGGAAATATTCTACATTTTAAACTTAAGGCGATGGACCATTTTTCTGACAAAATACGAAGTTATTTTATTTTTCGTAATCTGCATATGTATGGTGTGTTTTTTCTTGTAATTTGTTCCGTATTTTTTTTTTTTTTAATGGAGGTAAAACGAATGTTATGTTTACCTAATGGACAAAACATACCATCGTTTCAGAGCTATTTTAGCTACAGTTGATGAATAGGATAATTTAACTATTATTGTAGTACAAATTAATAACATATGTAGTGACAGAATGGCTGCCGTGGAGTAGTACAGTAACGAACTTATACTCCATAAGTGGTACAGCTGTGGAGACAAGCCTGGGAAACAAATAAAACCTTTGATGTTGTGGTTTACGATAGATTATAAAAAACGTAGACACTATTAAAATATGAGGATAAACATCTGCAACATGCTTATAGAGTTATGTAAACAATGTTCTCACATTATTACATATCGGAGAAAATTCCATTATCATCCTGCAACTTAGAACTCCTGTAGTAGAAGGTAAGAATTTTATAAAAAAGACCACTGAACCACTTTAATGATAGTTACAATATCTGATAATACCACACGGCAATAATTCAAATGATATTTAGTAATACTGTAAGTTCACTTTGTGATAATTCCACTCTATCATTATTTTATTCTATAATAATGCCACTTTGTGATAATTTCACCTCACAATGATTCCATCTTGCGATAACTTCAGTGTCTTATCTATTATCCACCCGGTGACAATTCCACTCAGGTATAATTCGACAAAATGATTCCACTGTGAGAAGATTTAACTTTGTGATAATGACACCCAGCAATAATTCCTCTTATTGATTCCATGGCTAATTTATTTATAGTTAATACTATTGAATATTTATTAATAGTCAATTATGACAATCAACTACACAAAATTGTTCTGTACAAATAATACTTTGTGATTTATTGTACACCACAAACCAAACGATGGATAGAAGTCGCAGCCGAGACTGTTTACAAAGATCTGAGAGTTGACTAAATCTCAATTGGAGATGACCGGAAAGAATTTAACGAATCGCTTGTTCATTAAATTATTACGTCCCTTGACTCATGGCCCGCGTCGATGGTCACTTCTAATAGGACTCGAGAATTATTTCTGGTTTTCCTCGTTTATATAAATAGAAGTTGCAATCAAATTAGAAACCGTTTATTTTCAAGGTTACATACATTTTCAACGGGACAGACTTTGTTTTGGAGTGAGGCCAACATCTCTTAACATATAAGTACAGACTACTTGAATTAAACTAACTGCATTTCCTTGGTATTTAAGATGAAGTAAAGAGTCTAAATATAGTTAACACCGACGTTAACATAAAGGCTTTTCATGTAATATGTCCGTATTTACAGGATGAAAAATATTAACTTAGTAAACATGGTTAATGATATTACTATTCGTAGGGTGAAACTATTTTACCCATAGCACAACTTGGTCGTCACACATCTAACAGTATATGGAACAACTATATTTATTAGAGAGTAGATCTTTGGCGGTGTGGGTCCAAATCTCGCTAATCACTAATGGATCTTTGTATCTAGTATGACTAACCCGATGGTTCAGATCCTACTTTAAGCTGTAGTAAACTCGATAGCTCTCGAAAGTATTACTGCATTATTTTGTAATGGAGATTTATTTCCACAAATAGCCACACGATGATAAGTTCTTCTATCTCCACTTTAATTATGGTTCAGTACCACTGTATCCATGTACTGTATACGGAATATCTCAGGTTATTTCTGCCAACAGATAATGGTTTCCAAGGGTCACAAATGTACCTCAACATACAATACGAGGTACAGCAGGGCTACATAGAACTTAATGAGGTTAGGTTACTGTGGATCAGTAAGTACAGTTTCATGTTCAGCAAAGGTGCGTCTACTCTGTGATAACTGATAACATAATACGATAACCTATCTACAAGGCCTCCAGGCCGAGTATTCAATACTGTAGTGCACTCTACTCATCATTCTTTTGAGGTTATGTTCTAATTATCTATATCTTAGGTTTAAAGTATTACCCGTTAAGGACGGTGTAATTCGTTTGTCTTGCTTATTGGTTTGTGTTTTGCTCGTTGTGTAGTGGATTATACACTTTCTGTAGGCGCTTGAATTCTGAAATCAGCTGTTTTACGACATATGATTGTTGCTTTTATACAAGTAAAATTACTGCGTTTTATTTTTATTGTCAATATGAAACTTTTGAATGCGGGGTTATTTGGTTTGACTGACGCAATGTCGCGAGCAATGTAAGTCAAAGTGATTTACAAGCTCTGTGTCTTGTTTTATTTTATTCCTGCAGTTGATTGGAGAGCATGACATAGCACAAAATATTCGTTGTCTATCTTATGTGGATATGTAAAATGTCCCCGTATGGAACTTATGTTAAATAATTAATATGTCCATATGTTCACTATAATAGGTATGTTTAAAGTTGAAGATTTGCCTATTAGCCTACATATCAGAGAATAGATTACCCAACCCTTTTTAAAACTTATTATCATTGTATCTTTACTAGGGTAAGAGATTCACCATAAGCATTCAGTTATGCCCCTAAAGTTCTTGTTGTCCCGTCTAGGAATGACGCTATTCAAAAGTCCCCGTCATGTTCAAAATCACATATTACATCATATAATACAGCCAAATCTTCTCTCGTGTCAGTTATTACTCCCAGTGTATTTTTTCTACAATCGAACGTCTAGGAAGTCGAACCCGAAACCCAACGTGCGAAATTTAACTTAAGAAGGGTCGGTTTGAATAGCTGAAGAGATTTCTTGCCCCCCGCTGTCCTTACAAAGGGCTACGCACATCTGGCCGCGTTCTTAGAGATTGGGCAACGGGCGGGTCCCCCGTCCCCCGTCCCGTCCCTCTTTCATTCCTATGCTTTTTTTCACGGGTTTTGTGTGTGCACATGTCGGCAGCTGCACCCCACTCGCTGTCTACACCCGGACACCCGTATATATAGTACTGTGCACTACTGACTGTGCTGTAGCACTATAGCTCGTGCAGGGTAACCTGGACATCCATATACTGACTGTGCTTTAGTCCTATAGCTTGTACAGGGTAACATGGACACGCTAAAAGACACCCCGTCTACAACATTCCCGGACACCCGTAAAGTATACGTATAATATTATGTAGTACTGTGCACTACTCGCTGTGATATAACACTGTAGCTCGTGCAGGGTAACCTCGATACCCGTACATTTTAGTACTGTGATCTACTGACTGTGCTATAGCACTATAGCTTGACCAGTGTAACATGGGTCTTTACCCGGAGGCCTATATACGGTATGCAGTTTGTACTGTGATCTGTGTACTATATGTGTACTAATAGCCCGTGCAGAGTAACCGGAACGTGCATATGCAAGGGATAATTGCGGTTGTTTTCTTTGACGATTAGTTAAAAAATGTTCTTGAAGTTTAGGTCTTGGTATTTGATCCAGCCCTCGTGTGAGAAACACCGAAAATTCCGAAGCTGGAAAAGAATGGGAATAATGAAGACCACTCAGAGGAATGTATTCAGACGTGTCCTTTATGTTCTCCTATCCTCCATTTGTACTGATATTTTTTCTTAAAGATTTTTGGCTTTTCGTTTCTCGTTTTGACCATTATACAGTTCTCGGTGTGGTTTTCGTTTGTGATATTCCAACTTTGGCTGGGTTTGTGTGGTATTCGTGTTACACTTTAGGTACTTTCGCACCTGAAGACGGGATCAGATCCATCTTGAAACTTCGTGAAAGCGGTGTTTTACTCCTTATGAACATTTTTTGTAATGATCCCTTAACATAAACTCACCATCACCAAAAATTAAACACAAAACATACTGTATGTGTTTTGTAACTGTACACTAACACTACACATACTATAGCCCGTGCCAAGTTGGGCAATTCACTCATATATATGTCTATATGTTTAGTTTTTACTGAGCAATGCACAGCACTCCACGCAAGATATGAACGTAACGTAGGGATTCCACTGACTACTGCAGAACAGTACCTTCCTGATCATGTTACTTCGCTACTTGTGTGTTTCTAGTCTCAGAGTTGCTACAGTACTAGTTGCTTGCGTGGAAGTAAATATTTATATATTGGGACACCCGTGTTGTAAACTAACTCATAACTGATTTTAATACATTCTAATTAGTCATTGACATATTATTTCTACCTTGATAGCGATAGAAGAAGTATTACACGTTGGTTAAATGCTTTCCCCAAGGCTATCAATCCGAATACTGAGTTACTCCAAACCCTCATTATATGCACTTAAGAAACCAAAAAGCGTAAGTACCACCCGGCAATACACCCATTCTTTGCGCTTTTATGGAAGCTGTTCTTTGTCTGAGTCCTCTCAGCCTAACAGCGGTGGTAAAAGCACTCAGAACTCAAAATCGCGAACAGAGAAAATGCAAAGTTTAAAAGTGGTTATACATGATATTGCGTTTTTGCATAGTCATATTCAAGGATAAATGAATAGATACTTGCATGTGATAATCGATTTTTCAGTTGTACAACATAGTTAGGGCAGTTAGGTTATGTCATTTGAGGGATTGTGACAAACTTATTCCTTCAACATAAGCGCAATTCAAATTTTTAAAACTTTGGGTTTCTGGAATCTGATCCCATCCTCAGATGAGGAAGTATTTAATCTTACCATCATAATTGTTCAAATAACATCATTTTAAATTCTCCAAAAATGAGTTTCATGCATTGGATACTTTGAATGTTAGTTGCACATAACAGGAATTTATGTTTAATGTTATAAAACTTCTTTCGTTTTGTTTTCACCAGGAACTTTTAAAATAATGGTTTCTTGGATCCCAGATCGTTGCAAGGTTTTTGTATTTGATCACATTAGACACACATTCATTGCTATGATGCGTTATTTAGAACACTGCAGGCTTGTTAACGTACAGTTTGATACCTATTAAAGTAATTTTCCATGCCTCTAGTTTTAAAAATACCACGAGACCGAGCTACGGGAAGCTGTTAGTTCCCATATTTTGTGTTATTTCAAAGCTTCATAACTCACGATACATAAAATAAAAAATAAAAGGTTAAAACATATAGTTAACACATTAACAAAACTTGGGAAAAGGATCCGAAATTAGACGGGTTGAAAAAATTCGTCGATAACGCCATCGATAAAAGCCTGTAAAAACCTCAAGTTTGGAAAAAATGTACAAAACCTCCTTCTCAATCAGTTTTCCTAAAATCGGACTATGCAACTAGCTGATACAAATCTCTATTTGCATTAGTTAGTTATTTGGCAGTTTTTAGTAATTTCGTCACCGATCCCAATTCGAAGGCTTTATTAACCACTGAAGTTTGCTGATGATACAATCAATGCCCAGTAAGGACTTGGATTCAACCAGCTTCACCCAAATCGGGACCTTGCAACCAGCGGATATAGTTTAAGTTCGATTTTGTCGTCGAAGTGGACTTTGAGGTTACAAGAAACCTAACTGAGACCAATTCTCATAATTGTTATCATAAACCAACCCACCACATCCCCCGGACGACCGGCCACCATTATCTATATCACACTATCAGCTGATGATAATAGCTGACCCGACATCCTGTGTACCATTGTAGTCGTCGCATATGTTGACTTCTCTTTACATTCTTGTTTCCCACATTACCGTTGTAAGAAGGTTATTTTTTATATAAAGTAGGCTTTTAGTATTCATCAGCTGTTTTAAGTTCAGGTAGTCATTGATCTCATTTATCAAATTTGTGTATACAATAGGCTTGTACTGAATATCGAAATATGTATATCTACTCCACGAGAATTAAATGTTTAAATGTCTTTTCTCTCAACGTTATTTGATTCGGTAAGTTGGCTGTGAGATTTTCTGACAGGTTTAGAAAGACATGACACATTTACATAAAGTTTGAGAGTGAACTCTTTATTTTCACATATAAAATGTACAGCACCGTCGTCGGTACACGAACATAATTTTGGTAAAACGAAATGTCGATCGAGTGATCGTCTACAATAATGGTTTTGACATTCTGATCAAGACGAATTTCGTACATTCGCATTATGTGTCCACATATATATAACATATTCATACATATTTGCATCGTCTATTGCTCATTCAAACCATTCTGTGTTAAAATGTGTAGTATACTATTTACATCATAGGAATTTCTTTGTAGGGTAACAAATAACAGGAGTTTTTGTTGGGATCCCAGTTTTGATTTTTACTCATGAAAGTGTTGTATCTTTTCTAGTGGATCTGTTAAAAAAGTAATTATTTATCCAGTGGAGCTGCTTTGTTTCTCTATGTTCTTTTGCAGAGCCAATGCCAAACATAAATAGTTTTTGCTAATTCTTCAATAAACAGTGCCCTCGGAAAGTGCTATTAATGTTATTTTGTCATCATTTTACTATGCTATTATACGTAAAAGAAACGAGTTCTAAGAAAACATTGAATATAGCATTTGTAAAATATTTAATTATTAAATTTTATGGAAGTACTAAAATCGTGTGTTTCAATGGAACTTTGAAAAAACTAAAAATAAAAAAACCATGGTTATTAAAATAGATAAAATGCCTACCAAATACCAATGTTCAGTATTATCATCTAGTAATATTTTCCACAGTTATATCAGAAGTATGTTTATTCGCATTATCAAAGATATTAATACAATTTTATCTTAATTAGTATTAGGTTAGGAAATATTTAAAATTATTATCAATTATTTTTGTAAAATAATGTGTAGCACGCAAGATAGTGTACCACAAACATCTCGTATTGTAAACTTAAAAGTATTAATTTTTTTGAAGGAAGAATCAGTTTTTATAATTTAAGAAATAGTTGAACAAACAATTTTAACATGTTGATTTTTCTTAATCATTAAAGATGTATGTAATGTTGTCAACTTTTTCTTCAATAATAACTTTTTGGAATCAGTGTCAATAAAGCCAAATTTTGATTAGGTTCAATAATATTGTAAACCAAAATTCCTAATCCAAATAACTATAGACCTTTTAAACGTAACTTCCATAAAGAGTACTTACAACCTAAAATTGTTTCAAAATTTCATGACATATAATATATTGATATTGATTTGTATCTCAAATCTGGGTGACTAAAGAGTACATCTTCCTTAAATTTCCTTCTTTCGGCGCTTTCTCTTTCTGTACAGTGAAAATTGTAAATATCTACCAGTGTAGCAAGAGTTTTGATATTGCACTAGTACACAAGGACATTCCACTCCTAGAGCATCATTACATCATTACCTTTGAAACTGTGATGGACTTATTTTTCTTTACTATTTGTTCATTCAAAGCTACATAGTTTTAAAACTAGAAACTTGATATGATTCTAGAAATTTGTCAACCTATATTGAAATGAAATATCTTTAAATAATTTGATGGTTTTATAAAGTTTATTCATTACTATCTATCAGTTTTTTTACTTGCCTTAATTTTTATTTCTTAATTCATGTTAAGACAAATCTTTTGCGATGGAGTTCTTACATTAATGTTTATTCAAGACTTGGAAAGATTTTTTGCTTTTGGAAGTGTATACTATTGAAAAAGTACGGGTTTACATTATGAGAATTACGAAATATTGGTTTGGATATTCTTTAACAAATTTTTTGTTGTTACAGAACACAAGACCACTTCCAACTAACTGAGGAAAGGATTCTAGTCCACGGAGAATCGTTGAGCTGTAAGTATTTTGCCTGATTAGTGAACACACAATTCTCCAATAATGTATCCTCTTATCACTTGAAAAAATAAATTCCTAACAAGTGTTGATGTTGGCGTGTCTGGTCAATTTATACATGTATGATACACATTACCCAAATTCTTGCCAAATTACAAATATGAGTAAGCCAATATTATTAATTCCTCCATAAGAGTAACAGTGACACTATACAGTACGGCAGTTTTTACCGTTGTATGGAATATAGTTTAAAAAAATATTTTGTTTAAACCTATACATTATTTGCAGTTTACTTCTAAATTTAGTAGGTTTTGAGACGGTAAAAATAAAATTTATGTATTAACCACCAAACAAGCTATAAAACCTTTGATAGAGCAAAGTTGTTACATTGCTTTGGAATCATAAACATATGATAAATGATTGCTTTATTTATTTTTTTTGTTTAACTAGCATTATGCATTGTTTAAACGTTTAATTCTCATAATGAACACCTTTATAAATAACTTTATTCATAGACTCTGGAATAGATTCTAAAATGTGATGTTGTATAAAGTGTGCATTATGGTGTGTTGGTTTAGTCAGGGTGGAATTTAGTGGAACTAAATGCAAACCCAACCAATAATCAATGTAGTCTCACTATGTTGAAAGTATCTACTACTTTCTGGGTTAAGTAGCCCACCCTAAGCTAACACAAAGGGTGAATTTTTCAAAAAGAGATCTGTAGGTTAGGTACAAAATGTACGATCTTAAGTAAAAAAAGGATAAACAATACACATTTATTTAAAAATCATTTTTTCTAATATTTTGATGAATTGATATGAAGAATTACTTTTTTATTTTGAATTGTTTGCAGCAGATATATTTATTGTCAAATGTTTTCCAGGAGCAGTTCATTGTCAAGTTGATGATGGACTCTTACGCTCCCTTATCATTCTTCTGTCCTGTGTGTTTTGACTACTGGACGGAGAACTGATAAGGGCTTGTGAGAGTCTTTATGCTTCAATATCAAAGTTCACAGCACGAGAAACTGTGCAATCTCAAGAAAATGCCCCAAGAAACTGTGGAGACTCAAGAAACTCCCAAGAACTGGAAGAACTAACAGCTTCAAGTTACCATAAAATGTTGTCTAAGTAACAGATTAATGATTAATAGTTTTAAGAGTTTTTTAGAATTATTCTTAATTTATGATTGTTTTATATTTAAATTAAAATAGATCAATCCCTTAAACAATGTTTTGGAGATGCTGAGGGATTATTGCATTGTTAAAAATAAATTTTTAATTGTTTTTGTTTGTAATTAAAGGTGTATAAACATAAGAAAATGTTTAAAGGCATATACAATAACTTGAAACATATATATATAATGTTATAGTTGATTATTACTCTTTACTCTATTATTTATTTTAAAATCTGTCTGGCACATCACCTACAAAACAAATTGAACAATAATACCTTTGGTTTTTAGAGCATTACTTAAGACTATCCTTCTTGAATATTTGACCTGATTATATTGATATCATGGTATACTTTTCATTTTTCTATATGTTTTTTACATTGATATATTTTAAATATTTGATATGGTTTTATTCAGGCTAAAGTATTATACAAAAATATTGTTTCCAATAACCCTTAGGACTCAAACTCAAGCCTGCTAACAATACATTATCCTCTTTATACATTGAATTATCCGTACTATTTAAATTATTTAACTAATTCCCTCCATTTTTCTGAATATTGGGTACTGCAGATTGTATTACTTGTTTTCTTTTAGTTACTCCTATGAATCCCGGCCTTGAAAGTTCTATCAACTCCAGTACTCTCGATATTTTACAATTTTTAATTTTTGGGCCTATGTTGTATTGATCTTGAACAGTAGTCACTATTTTTAACCGTACTATGTAAATTGATATTGCATGCTACTTTAAACTGTTGAGACTAATTGTAACACTACTGAAATCTGGTAAGATGGTAATATTATATAAAATAATTATATAAAATTTAAAATTATATATTATATAAAAAAATATATAAAAAGTCCATAAGCCTGTTAGTACAAATTATAGACAATAATGATAGATAAATCACTACAAATTTTAGAAAAAAAATCTTTTTTGGCTTTAAAACTATGTTGATTGACACATTATTTGATTGTATTTTTTTTTACTTGATATTATTCTTGTGAACATTGTTCTTTTTACTGTAATATTAATCTGTTATTTTCTTATAAATATGTTTATAGCGAGTTAAAGTTAAATTATTTTATAATTTTAGCGTATAGGACTCAGCACATAGTTGTGCTACCATATTAAGCAAACGTAAGTCTTTATAGCAGATTTTATGTTTATTTTGTCAGTCATTAAACCTAGCAATAAAGTTGGGAAATCTATTTAAGTATGGCAGCAACTGTTGCTAGGGTGTGCTTGATTATGACTGAAATAATGTTAGTGTTGAACAAATTTGGTAGGTATTAGGAAATTAATTTCCCTACATGGTGGGAGATTTGTTGCTCAGGGCAACTGGTTTGAGATATCCTCAAATATATAAACAAAGTGGTACTGTATACAGTGATCAACTTTATTGCAGACTATATTCCAAATCCAGACATAATATTTTTATTTAATTTATCATTAATTTCTCAGCAAAATATATAAAAAACCAATGAACTATATTGAAAGGTTAAACATGAAATTGGACATAAAGCATTACTCTTCAAATCTTTTAGCAAATATTAGTCTAAAAATATTGGTCTAAAAATATTACTTGCATTATTTCAGGTCTATATTATCTTTTGTCTACCTGGCTAGTGGTGTCTTAGTCTGAGAAATTCTAGATACTAGATAATTTTTTACTAAAAATATAGTTATTGGTTACACATTGTATTTACTAAAATACTTATAGCAATGTTCAATATTTAAGGCCCTATGATTACTTTATTTAAATATTGGTTTAGGCTCAAGAATGGAGTTGATAAAAACCCATTAATACAAAAATATGCATACTTTTTCAATGTCCTTTCAAGACTTTTTTAACTTTACTGATAGATTCAAATGGAATTGGATTTTAATTTAATGTGAACATTTATTTAACAAGATCGTGGGATAGGTATAAAACCTAGGTAAGTAAAAAGGTTTGTATTATGTGGGGGTTTACTGTATTTAATCCAGTTTGGTTTGGAAGTTAAGCTGCAATAATATCAGTTTGGAAAATATTGATATTTGCCAACTTTGTTATTTTCTGCTACTGTACTAAGAAATATATTTTACTTTTCAAACTTAAAGTTTATTTTCTATCATTTTGTGTATTCCCTCTTATATATTTCAGAAAAAAAATGTAAAACTAAAATTTTGATAAATGGGTACTGTAATAATTTTACATTTAGTTTTTTGTCAAAGTTAAGCATATTTATCAAACGTGTAAAAGATAACATTTGTTTTGTTTATTGGTACCTATCTTAATAGGTGGTGTTTTATTCATTATATTTCAATAATAATAAGTTTTGTGTTAAGATTCAAGGTTGTAAAATCCATGTGCAGCTATAGTGTTTTGTACTCAAATCCAGTACAGTAATTGTAAAATGTAAAATATTAAATCATCCGAGTTAATTTGAGATAAAACTTCACAATTCAAATGCTGTTTTATTTATCTTTAACTTACTAGATTTTAGAAAATTTATGTTCATCAAAATAAAAAGATTCTTCTTAATATTTGTTCTTTCTGAGATAGCTCTTTTAATTTTTACAAAAAACCTGATTATTCATAACAGTTTTGAAACTTAGTATGAACATTGTTTTTTTTTCAATATCTTCAATGTAGTATCTTTATTTGCTTGAGTTATGCTTGATCATTTAATGGTTGATTAATAAAAATATGATCATATTAAAAAAATAATTATATGTTGTATCTGAGGTCCTTCCTTCCCTTGGTTATTTCATATTTGCAGATATTTCAATTCAATTTATAACGTTTATAAAGTGAAACTATTGTTGGTACTTATAAACACAGTTATTGATTATAAAAATAATATACACATTGAAGTTACCACCAACATAATGGAAATACTGAGAGTCTATGAACAGAATGTTTGTGCTTTGATACCAAAGCTCTATTGTTATCCAAGTTTTAATTTTCTTCTCAGTTTTCATTCTTTCCAGCCATTCTTTGAAAGGCGTCTGACAAGTAATACCTTAAGCTATGAAATAATGATTTTCTTACTACTTAATCTTATGATGGTTTCTAAAAATCATTTTCATAATAGGTTATCCTGTTTAATATGTGTCAACTCTACGTTTGCATGGATTTGACAAATTAATAAAACCACTTATGAGATATGTATTTTAAATGGTGCTACTTATTATTTTTGCTTTACAACAATAAAGTACTGGTAATGAAAAAAATGATTGGACAACTTTCTACCTCTAAATAATTATATCGAGTATTTTCTGGGATTCTTCTTCTAGTACAAAAAGGTGCTGCTGTATTTCTTAGGTGTGAGTAAGGTACTACTGATATCTAGTATTTCTTCGGTGTGATTTTTGTATTACTAATATCTAGTATTTCTTTGGTGTGAGTTTGTACTACTAATACCTAGCATTTCTTTGGTGTGAGTTGAACTTCTGATATCTAGTATTCCCTTGGTGTGAATTGTTTTACTAAAGAATTGCAGTGGTCATATAACTTCTTATTGCATGAATATCATAATGGTTTGTCAAAAACATAACACAAATGATGGTCATATTCAGAGGTGTAATTAATTCTTCTATGGCATTAATAATAGTTATTTACTGGAATGGGTTATTCAAAATTTAATAATAGAAGTTTTTACTGTTACAGATTTTTCCCTATTACAGATAGGTACTTGACTTTAAATTTATGATTCTCAGAAAAGTGTAATCTTGCAAACCTTTGTTGCTCCATTTGGCGAGGGTACTAAGACATGAATCACCTGAAATCCTTTTCCCATTTGAGGGGAAGAACTGATGCATGCTTAAATCACCAGGATCAAATATCATCATGGATTCTAAAATGATACTGCAACCTCCTAGCAAGTGTAGAAACACATGTTACACATCTTACACACAAAACACAAAACTGAGTCATACTATATATTCACGTATATATAGCATAGGTATAGTTGCCATCCATATTTAATTTTTAAAATATGTAGCCATTGTAAATTTTGTCATCCATTATGTAGCAAATGGTAGGATAAAAACTAGGGAAATTATCTAAGGAAAATTTTAGAATAATCAGTCCTGTAAGCCAAGTCTAGCCTACTAATTAACGTTAGTATAGCTTCATTTGGATTGGTGCTTGGAAAGGGAAGTTTTGCATTATATGACTCATTAAACTTCAACCCCTCACTCACATGACTCATTTTGAACTAGCCCTGCTTAAATTTCTCATATGAACTAGCGCTTCTTAAATTTCTTGGAGTCCAACCTACCTAATGTGCAGACCAATAGTTCATTAGAAGGCTTAATAAGCCTGATAATATACACAAGTAATGTACACAAGTGTGTTAATTAAATCTCACAGTAAAACTATCAATCTTTGACATTGGTTAAAGCAAACACTTTTGATTGAATTTAGATGATAACTACATTGTAAATAGGTGATTATTAAGGAAATAAACAAATATTTATTAAAATCAAAATAAATATCTTAATTTATGACACAACTGGGTAAAAAAATAAAATATATACAAAATACTGTGTTATAACAGTAGCTTGTATTTTTTATTATGGATTTTAGCATTGCCCTTAACTTAACCTTAACCTAAAAAATCTTATGATCTTGCAGTTTTTTTAATTGGTCCAAATAAGCAGTGACAACAGAACAGGTTATTTCTACTGATGTGGTGCAGTTGAAAAAAATATTAATGAAAATTATAATCTACCCAAAATTTAAAGCCTCATACATTTTCATGTTGAAACAGTAGGAAGTTATATTCTTGACAAGAATTGAATTTAGCTATGCTGATTATTTTTATGCTTTAAACTATTGCTTTGAGATAGGCAAGACTTGATTGGTTGTATCCTTTATCTAACAGCTTCAACTGTTTATTTAACAACCAGATTCCATAAAAACATTTATTTTTTGTAAATAATAGTGCTGGAGGAAAGAATTAACAAATACTTATTTGTTAATGGTTTTACTAAATCCCCTCTATCTGATTTCTGTGATACATAACTCAAAAATGTATCCAGAAAGATTTAACAAATTAACACATTTAGTTTTTCTGGAAATTTCTAAAAGAAAAAGGGTTTCAAAAAAAAAAATTTACCAGCTTGAGTTTCAAAATTATAACTAGATATACGGTACTAAAAACTTCAATGCTCACTTGCAGAAAAACCAACCACTGCAAAGTATATAAAAAGCTAAGCTAGATTTATTGCAGATTAACAATTGATTTGTGTAGGGATGACCCTGGCATGATTCTAGATTTATGTGGTAGAGTGTGGCCATTTCTGTTATTACTGGTTCTGTACAGTTTTTCTCTACACTACTGGCGTAGGGTTAGTACTGGAAAAATGCCTAATCTAATAACAAATCTACCATTAAATCAACCAACCTTAAACTACTTAGTTGACTTTTTGAATATATATAAATATAAAACAATGGATATATGTGTAATGTATGTTATGTATGAATATAGTATAAAGCAATGGACTTGTATAAACAGCGAAGATTGTATGAGAACTTCACATGAATTGCTATAAATGTTTTCACTGCATTCAAAATATTGTAAAAAAAAATATTTTTTCAAAGTATATTAGTCAAGAACGAACACAAGAACTATTTTCAAGTTTATATATAGAGATTTAAATTTAAAGAAAGAACTATAAACTTATAGTTACAGTGACAGTTAACTACCAGTAGTATCAGCTATGGCTGCAGCAGGTTGTTTCTTGTGAGTTTAAACAAAGTGACTGGAGGAGAAGTAACCTGAAGATAGAGTGAGTGAGACACAGAGAGAGATAAGGAAAGATTATGTATCTTTGACCTGCATTAAAAACTGTGGTTTGCAAGATCCTAATCCTTCTCAGTCAGGCATTCGCGGTTTGGAGGATAACATTTTTCATATTGTACAGGGGTCAATTTGTAAGCAAGTTCTTCATCACAATCTTGAACACTATACAATCAAGATTCCTTTCATTGTTGGACAGAGTGTGTTGAAGATTTTGTTTGCCATGGGTATCTCTTCAATGTGTGACTCATATAAGTCATGGGCCCTCCTTCTTCCATAATCATGCTTACTACCTCGAATTTACGTTCTCTTTGAGCAGGACCAGACTGTTGAGCACACATTTGCTTATGACGTGTGAGGATTCCCACTTCTCTACAGGTTGGCAATGTTCTCTAGGGTCTTTTGATGCAATGACCTTCACAGATTTTTCTGAAGCATATCATGGCATGTAGGGGAGTGTCCCCAAAACACTATCCCATATGCCACATGACTATTGAGTACATGGTATATGGTTATCAGATAGTCTTTGTAATTTATTCTCGGAGTTTCCTAAGGTAGAGTAGCCTTCTCTAGATAACCTACCCACATACCTTCTTGACATGGTTAGTTCAGTTTATCCTCGAGTATATAGCCAAAATCCAAGCGGCTTTACGGATTTATCCTAGTCAGCCCTCGACTTCACACGTCAGTTACTGGGTCTTTTCTCCACTTAACTTTCAAGCGATTTGCTACAAATCAGGACTTAGCTTCAACGAGTAGTCTGTCAGCTGATTCTTTCTTCAGCATGGCAGTGTCTTTTCCTCTGGTCATCATGGTTGTGTCATCTGCAAAAAGGGAGGGTGTATGCAGCCTTAGCCAAAGGTAATTGATCATACCTTGTGTTGGATAACTCTAAAGTGGACAAGAGTTGAGCAGCTTGTACTTTGTTCAGAGGCTGTACATTGTTCAGAGGTTGTACTTTGTTCAGGGGTTGTACTTTGACCTGACATCTGATATTGTGGAGAACCTATGATGTTTATAACTGACTGAGATTATAATGAGTGGTTTACTTCCATAATGTTTTAATACTTGGTACAGAAAGGAGACAACAAAGTGAACATTATGAAAAGTAGTACCCCCGCTGCAGCAAACCTGCAGGCTGCTAAGCAAATTTCTATTTACCTGGCTGGATTTCCACCAAAATATTCACTTAAAATTGTCCTATTTTTTCATATCTAAAGAGCATTAATCTTAATGAGTATTTAGGGTTTCTGCTACAGGAAATGTTATAAAGTGTGTTTTATAAAAAAAAAAAAAATGATAGCTTAGTATGAAATAAACAAATTTGGTCGAATTTGATCAAAATATTTCTATAAATAAGAAAATTACACCAGTTTATTTATTCTCCATAAGAATAACACAGGCATTTTAAATTTAAAGTTGTTTAGAATTTTCTCCTAACTTGGGCATACAGTGCTTCAATATACTAAATCACTTATTCTTTTAAGCTCTACAAAATGGTTTGCAAAGAAATTGTGAAGTTTTATGTTTTTAGGGTCAAGAATGGGAAAAACCAACCTTCACCCCATAAACCCATGTTCCCATAGTCTGATCATGCTGGTTCGCTAGCTTGTTTGAAAAAAAAACTATTTATTCAAAAGGGTCACGTTTGGACCAAATTTCATCAAAATCGTATAGTATTTGTTCGAGTTATCGCGCTAACGGACACATATATTTTTTATATATATGGATTTGAGCAAATGGTGTTTTTTGGCCTCTGGGGACCCCAAAAAAAAAAAAAGTAAATTGGTCCCGGATCTAGGTCTAGGTCTTATCATGAGACCAACGGTAATAGCTTATTCCTTGTATGGGAAATTTCCTAAAATTCCCTATATGGGAAATTAACTAAAATCAGTATCTTTTTGGGAAATATTCTACGAAAAATTGATAAAAGAAGCGTCTTATAACGCTTAAAACATATATTTACGCTTATACTGTTTCCACAAGATGGTAAATATACATAAAAAAATGGTAAGTGGTGGATCGATTTTAATTGGACACTCCAATCATCATCAAACCCAATAGGCGAATGTGGATTCGCCACCGGTCTTGTGAGTAACAGTATAAGCATAAATGTTTTAAGTGTTATAAGACGTTTCTTTTATTTACTTTCCGTAAATTTAATAACACGTACAACGCTGATCTAGAAGCTATTTAGGAAATGTTGGTATATGTAAAGTGATTCCTTGTAGAGGTATTTGCTATAAATATGGTTTCACTTAAAATGCACATATTTTTTCAATGATATATAAACAAAAGTATAGTAAAATGGAATGATGTTTGCAAATATGAAGATCTTTTGATTTCAGCAGTTGATCAGGAAGCAATAGAAATCACCTACACACTGATATCTAGACTAATTTGGGAACTTGAAACGCAATATAATATTAAATTAAAGTAATGATGTAGTAACAAATAATGGTGACCATATTTTGAAGACTTTGACTTGGCTGTTTAGTCAACCTACCAATGAGGCATCATTTGCCACATATTGGTCTTGTGTAAACATAGAAATCTCAAGGACTAATGTCAATCTAATTGAACTGAGTGAACAGCTTCATAATGTAACCGTGGTTAAAGCAAGTGAAGCTGACCATAGTGACTGCTTGTCGGGTCATCACCTCAACCAGAGTGGCAAGATAGATCTGTCCACTCTGATAGCTTCGAAACTTGCAGACATAAGTGTTGTCAAGGTGCCTTCAGAAACCAAGGAATATGAGTCAACCACCTCCTTCAGAAACAGAGTCGCTGGGAAGCTCCACCCCACCGGCGTCAACGATTCATCAACAACCACACACTCTGACTCACCCATAGATGTTTTAAATTTTACTAGCTGTGAAATGCTTAACATTTCAAACTTCATTTAATTCTTAAGTAAATTCAGTAAATGTAAATCTGGCAGTGCTGCCAATAAACAAAAACCAAACAATTTTAAAAATAATACGAGAAAAAAATAAAGACACAAAAACTCTACTGTAATTAAATATATTGTATCACCAACATTATGAAGGCCTTTTGAATAAAGTCATTACATTGGAATATATTGCGCAAGAGATGAATTTAGATTTTCTTTGGGTTCCTGGACACTGTTAGAAAAATAGTGAAATCAGGATATGTTTCACTGACAAGCATGCCACTAGCTATTGTCGAACCTCTCACATCCATATGGGGATAAGCAATTTTTGTGACCCATCATGTATCAAAGTTTGATATGGATCGATTAAATCTATCGATTTAGATTATAAACAGCAGGGAGGTGTTAAAATATTAAATGTTAGTGACCATTTATGGTAGCCCCAATAATAATGTCCAAATTTTGTTTAGTATTTTGGAGAACTTACTAAGCCAAATCAATGAGCAGAGAAAAAACAGTCAATTGTATGTGGCGACTTAAATAAAATTTTCTCATTGATGATTGTGGCCCTTAAATCTTTTTAAACTGTTTAGTATAATATATGGGATGCATAGGACAATTTATGAGTCTGCCCAAGAAGACAATTGTTTGAACAACATTTTTGCCTCTTTAGAAAATAATCAAACCGTCTCTGTTCTTTATAAACATGTTAGTAATTACATGGCTCAAGTGTTTAATTATAGTAGTAGTGTGGAGGAGGAGAGAGACTACTTTCCTATAAATAAAATTAAAACTGTCTCATAATTATATGAGGCTTAATAGTACAACAAGAGTTCAAATAAAGGAATCAAATCTCAGTTCAAGTATATTATTTGCTCTAAAACGATTATGTTGTGAATTCAAAATTAGAGCGTTCTTCGCTTACTGTAGACTTTTTCATTGCCATTTAAGCTATGAGTCCTCTGCTCACACCAAAGACACATTTACTATGCAGCGATTGGTGATTAAGTTCATATAGCCGCATTAGCTAGGTAGCATTGTTGTAGAGGTATTTTTCAAGAATACAAATATTTCAACATTGTTTCCCCTATTTGTCAAGTAACGACTTTTATAATTAAGAACACAATTCAATAACAAAGAATAAAAGAGAGATGTTACTCAGTCATGATACTCTCTATGGATGTAAAATAAAGTGGCCTAAGTTAGACTAACTAAGACTGATTTATGAACGTTAGTTTTAAGTATTAGTTGTGTAACAACAACAAGTTAACTTTAGAAATACATTTACTTAGTGATAAGGATTTCAAGATTAAAATGAATAACTTATATATTTAATCAGCCATCAAATGAATGTCAAGAAAGTTGACTCCTTCGGACTTTGACTAATATGTGTAAGAAACAATTTAATGTAGGGTACCAACGAATTTGCTTAAACTATTTTCTCATTTTTCTATGGATAAATCTTCATTCTTATTCCCATAAATATTACCAACATACATAAATCCCTTGATATGTAACTGCTGTCGATCTTAAGTCAATTGCCAAGCCGATAAGCAGTGAGTTGGTTATTCTTGGAACATGTAGATTGACAGAGTGCAGATTTCCTACCTTCCCCTCTCCATTCAATCAGTGTTTGGTATTTCATTGCCAGCAATCCGACAACCTGAACATGTCAAAATAATTTGAATCTCCCTTTTTGGATAGTAAAATTTCATGGAGGTAGACATAAAAAGCCGTTTGCTATAAAGGTACTCACTTTAGATGTTTAAATAGCTGATGAATTTATTCTCCATCAATCAGGGATACCAAAACATTCAAGAGGATGTAAGATCTTCTATCTGAAATTTTGCCTTCGGCAAAATATCAATACACATTAGAGATACTCTATCTATTATTCACTGAGGGTCCAATTAGAGGTGTATAATATAGTAGTTAGTGTTCTCTGTATAGACTATTGACTTTGTATGCTGGATGCTGTATCATACATACCCTTTATAAAACAGCTTTACCTAGTTTTTTTTGTTATTCATTATTTAGGATAATTTTTTTGTGTTACATTCTTTGACAGTTGATGCAGTCACAAAATAAACTAGTTCACAATAAGTTTCCATTATTTTTAATTCAGCATGATTATGAAATATTGGTGTATAAGAGCCATACAGTATGCTCCTGACTTAATTTAACTAACTTCCATTTTATTCTAAAACTGCCAACAACATGAACATAATAATGAAATCTCAACTACACGGGCTAGTGTGAAAGACTGGACTCAACCCTAACTAGGTTAGTTGGCAAGCAACCCACAAACCCACGACCATAACCCATGGTTGGCAACCCTACAAAACAACTTAATGTAATTGGTAAGCCTGTGAACCTACATAGAAGACAACTATACAAACTACATCGTAAAAGGTTTGCAAGATCTCCAACAATCCTTTATTATAATTTCATGATTGTTTATCCTACACATTATAAATTAATTTATAGCTTGTCAAAGCTAGGACCATTCTTGATACCCTGTAAAGTTAGTTACCAGATGTATGTGTTTTGTAATTGATAAAAAAACTGTTCATGCTACTTTTTCAAACTGAAAAGTTGAATTAGAAACTGGTAGAAAAACCAGTAACTATATGTCAGTGAAGACTGGCTATTTATTTAAGATACAACTTAAATGAGTAAAAAAACTTCACACCTCATCTTCTATCTATGGTTTTGTCAAGTTGGCTGGTGCTCAGTAAATGTTGATGACTCAATTGTTGATTACTTATCTACAGCTGTTGTTTAGCTGTTGATGATAGCAAGAACAACAGGCATCATTCAGGGCTCAACTTATAATAGCAAGTCAAGTTGATGTGAGAAGATGGATGCACTGTTTTCTTTGTTGTCAAACTTTGTTTCTCTTATACAGTAACTAATTAATTAATGGTTATTGATGTAAAGAATGTTTAGATATGTTGTTGTTACCTAGGTGTTTGTAGGTAAGATTTTTGTGTCATCCTATGCATTTCTTACCTTGAGTAGCATCTTCAGGGATCCACTCCTGAGGATGCCACACAAGGTGGCGAAATACATAGGGTGACATTTAAACATCTTACCTACAACAGTTTAGGCAACAACAACAAAGGTAAATCTAATAATTCAAGTTCTTGACAGAATAATAGCAACAAATATGTAAAGAAGCCTTCAACATTTCAAAGAAATGTTTTAGATGTGACTTAATGTGCTATGATGCAAAAGTTACAATTAGTTTTGTATATACTTGGCTCAATTTCTAAGTTATGGTATTTTTTTAAAAGTTTTTAAGGACTAGTGCCTGATTATGCTCTATACTGACTGGTGAAATGTACCTTACCAATTAAGTTATTGTATTAAGCCCCAAACAATATCTACATAAATTGAGGAAGATTAAATTAAATTTATAAGCCATAAACTGTGAAAAATGTATAGCAATGCTGAGGAGAGTGTAGGGGTTTGGAATCTGTACCTGTCACAACAGAGGATTAAAAAAATATGATTTATTTGGTTGGTTATTTATTTTGACTATTGTTTTAACTTCCAATATGAATAATGTTAATGTTTCATGACAAAACACAAATGCATACTTGCTTCAAAACAGAGTTGAACAACATCACAAAAAAATTATCTGGATGATTTCTTGTCCTACAAAGTAGACTAAAGCTCTACTCCTGTGTGCTTTGACCAAACTATAAAATGTGCCTATGTTAGTCTCTATTATCTAATTCTTTCATTAGTCAAACTTACATCCCTACAGAAACCATGCTGCACCTGCCCAACAGTCCCAGTACGTCATCAAAGGATTGAATTTTGGTTCAAAGAAGTGTTCCAAAGAAGTAAGGTACAGATGAAACATTCAATGGTACACTTAAGTTGTGTCTAGTGGTGGTGTCTAGGGCAAAGTCCTGCATTCCCCTCACCATCATGTTCTACAACGCTCACAGTGGAGGAAGACACTTTGCCCTGTGCAATAGGAATTTCCACAGCACTTGCAATTCGGGCTCTTCCTTGCTCATTACAAGTATATTTCCGCCCCAAAATACCAAAGCTGGAAGCCCACTGTTGTCCCATAAGCGTGTACTCCATAGTTCTGTACCTTATATCTCAGTGGTTTAGTTTATTCACAGTCACCTCTAATACAGTTTATTTGATGCTGTCTTACGCCCATTTTTAGTCAAGTAGTGAGCTTTTCTTGCTGTGTTTCTTATTTTGACCAAACCTGAAGGAGGTTCAGGAGCAAATTTTATCGAGGGTCTGATCATCATTAAATACCCAACTTACTTAATGACATAATATAAAAAAAATCTAGACACTTCAACCAAACAACTGAAAAAAAAACAATTAATTTATACTTTAGTGATTTGTTCAAATTTCTGTGCTATAGGACCTGAAAAGAGTTTTTTTTTCAGTATAAAAAATAAACATTCCTTACACGTGGCAATTATTTAAATAATTGATAATCTAACCACAAATGTTTAAAAATTGTATCTTCTAAGAACTAAAAGGATTTAGAAAATTTACATTCATATTTTTAGTGATAAGATAAATAATTACTAAATGATACATCAAATCAGAAAACGTAAAAATTGCTAATATAATAAATAAAAAAGTAAACCTTATATTCATTGTACTTGTAAACTATTAATGACTAGCCACAGAGCCTGTTGTGGTTAAATACAACAGTCTCTAGGAAAATAACAGTTATGAAATCCATGCACCACTTTACTCACTAATATTAATGGTACAGATTAAGTACATAACCTTAGCAACACACACATAACATAAGGAACACACTTTAATGGTCCAGTAAATATAATCAAAAATGGGGGGGGGGGGTTAATTTGAATTTTAGATACTGTACTATCCTATGTCCCAGATACATTTTATGATAACCCTAACCCTAATATGAAAACTGTCCCTACAACTAGTTAATTTAAAGAATATTTTTTAAATTTATAATTTTTGTTAAAATATTTTTAAAAAGCCATAAAAAAATACATTCAAACTTAATTTACTTATTTATATTGTTTTACAAGTACAATATCTTTGAATTATGTTCCTACAGATTCTTATGTTTTATCTGAAGATATTGTTCATGTAAATATATCATGCTTTTCCCATATCTTGTAGTCTTAAATATATTGTTAGTAAAAAAATAATCTGAAGATTCAATACATATTTTAGTAATTTGTGAATAGTGGGTTAAAACTGCTTACTTACGGGACACCCTGTATAGCAATACTGTACATCGATACTGCATTATTGACTCACCAATATAGTATATGTAAAGGCTTTCATTTGAGATATTGATAGTTTTAATCAGTTAAGTTCAAGATACTGCATCGCTCAATCAGAAAACATAAATTTGATTATACAGTATCTTGGATATGGAATTTAGTTTTAGATGTATTTACTCAATCCTAATTATGTTATTCTACTTGTTTTGACCTAACAAACTTCAGTGAAATACTAGCTTCCATTTGAATTATTGATTATTAAGATCGGACGTACCTAAAGCACATTGCTAAATCACAAACAACCCAAATTGTTCAAAAAATTGAGTTATTTATCATAGATTTATAGTCAAACGATCTTGCTTGCAACCTCAACAGTAACTGTCGACTTTCGGGTTTCACCTAGTAAATCTTTAAAAAATCCAACTTTCATAACTATTTGCAAATAAACACGAATTAGGCTTTCCAATGACCTATTAATTAATAAAATCGGTTCTGTAGAACTGTAGGTTTTTAATTGTACAAAGTTTAACAACAACATCTTTAATTCAATATTTTCTCACTACTATAAATTGGGAGGTTGCTTAACGTTTTTGCAAATAACTTTGAAATGGTGAGGAAATCGACCAAAGCGAAAGGGGATATTCTGATAGGGAATAAAATTTCCTACAAATAACTACTATGCATTTCTTAAAAATACTTAATAAAGGCAGCCAAAAGCTGGCTACAAATAGAAACTTGAAAACAGAAACTAAAAAAGCAGTTTTTAATGTATTTTTGTTATTTTTACTTTTTCCACCACAAATATTTGATAAAATTCACTTTCATAATTGTTTGCAAATCTACATGAATTAGGCTTTCCAATGACCCATTAATTAACAAAATCGGTTTAGTAAGTCTAGATTTAGTTGTACAAAGTTTAACAAAAATATCTCTAACTCAGATTTTTTACTACTTTAAATTCGGAGGCTGCTTAGCTTTTTTGCAAATAACCATTTATTGGTGAGAAAATCGACCAACTTGGAATTTAATATTCTGAAAGAGAATAAAATTTTCTACAAATTGATACCATGCATTTCCTGAAAATACTCAAAAAGGCAGCCAAAAATTGCACCCAAATAAAAAATTTTAAAACTCCCGTTTTCAATATATTCCTTATGGAAAACGTGTTTTTTAATAAATTTCACCATAAATCGTAGCAAAAACCAACTTTCATAATTATTTGCAAATCTACACGAATTAAGCTTTTAAGCGACCAATTAATTAATTAAATCGATCCAGTAGAACTCTGGATTTAGTTGTACAAAGATTTTTAAAACTGAATTATATATAAGTAGAAGATTATCAAATTTGCTCAGAGGGTAAAATAATGATTCAAATAGTCTACCTATAAAGCCAAATTTGCCAAGTAAGCACTGACTGTCTACCCAGACATATGCTAACGAGCTAGGCATAAGTCCAAACCTCATGTAATCATTAGTAGAGGACATAACCAGTTCTTGATTGGGTTTATTTTGTTCATTATTTTCATTAAAAAATATTTGTTAGATACAAAATACAATAATTGTAAAAGATTTCTTCGTATATAAAGGGCATATTAGTTAGGATGTAGTTCTGAGATAATACAGTTTATCTAAGCTCTGCTTTGCAACCTTATACATTTTAACTAATAAAAGCAAATATAAGTTGTTATCCCCAACTCATAGGAATAACTTAAGATAAATTTTATTGTAAAAATATGAGCACAACACAGGTTTAATTATTAAAAACCGATCAACATACTCTGATTTAGATTTTGAGATGTAAAAATCAAACTTCCCTCCTCTTAAGATCAACCAGACCATAGCTTGTTGACATCTTGAGTTTGAAGAGTTTTCAGCAGTCTGTATTTTTAATTATAGCTGTTATAAATAAATGTGATTTCAATGAGTGTTTAAAGTTCATACATAAACTTATACAGTGACAGCCAATTAAACGGAGTAACCTAAACGAGTTCAGTAGCTAAAAATATGACAAGATTTCAATTTAGTATGGTATCATAATTAATTTTGTATACAAAGGTTATAGTTTTATAACAGATTTTATTTATTAAACTGTTTATTCTGGTTAGTATTTTTCTTTAAATTTGAGTGCCTGGGTACTTTATCCTTTGATGGTAAAAAAGATAATTTATTTAGAGAGTGACAAAAGAATTATGTAATGAATTAAATCCTACCTCCTATATAAAAAAATATCTTAAACCCCCTATGTGATCATCAAAATCCGCCAACCTATAACCAATCAATAACTACCAAACTCAAAAAATACAAAACTGAAAAATAAATTATACATTCCCCCACCAACACCAGCACATAAACTCAGTAACAACTCATCAGACATAAATATAAATATAAACATATTTCTTAACATATATATATATTTATAAACATGTTCTTCGGTAACAATCATCACTGTTAACAACACAATTTTTGGGCAAGTATTTTCTATATCAAAACAGAAGTGAAAAACTACTAAAAATCAAAAGTCTCATCAGAATACCTCTCTGCTCACAAGTAACAAAGAAATAAGCTGGAGTTAGTAACAAATTATCTTTACAACTTATAACAGTGTGTATGTATGAATTACATTTTTTTTATATGTATGCGTTTAGGGCATTTGGGGGGGAGGCATGTCCCCCTTCGTCGGCGACACCACAGAGTTTTCCTCTGGGCTTATTTGTTTTTATAACAAAATATGTGATATTGCGAGCCGGTAAGTTTAGGAGTAAGAGTACCTTACGTACATCTCTCTAGGAACTGATTGAACATTATTTTGATCTCACACCTCCCACGCAAAACCCCTATTAATCAGTTGAAGCCCGAAGAGTTACATAGCACGGAGACCGGCTCCGTGAGTCACTGATTTATTTTTATTGATTTCATGGACAATTTTATTGATTATACATGGTTTTAAAATGTTTTGTATTTGTATATGTATATAAAAATTGTTTGTCTAATGTCAACCAAAGAAACCCACAAAAAAAATAATGAAGAAAATTCTGAGTGTCACCGATTGTGTTGTTTATGTTTGCCATATATTTTATAAATATACAAAGAAAAGTGAGAGTTTTTATTGATTTTATTTACAATTTATTGATTATAAATGGCTTAAAATAATTTTTGTATTATTATATATGTATAAAAAAAACAGTGTTTGGTGTCTAATGTTTCATCACCCGAAAAAAAACTCCAGGTGTCACCGATCGTATTTTAAAATCAAAGACACCCCTATGAAGGATTAGTGAAGAATTAACTTTATACTGATCTTGAGACAGACACTGCAATTGCGTTTAAATATTCAATTTAATTATAAAATGAAATTACAGTAGACTCCCTCTTATCCGGACACCTTTTAACCGGGCATCGGTTTAACTGGACTACACTCGGCGGAAATGACATCTCTTTAACCGTACAATTTTTATCGGCACATCGGTTCAATCGGACTAGATCATCAGGAAGTGGGCAGTACTGAAACGACTGTTCTTGTGTTAAAGATTTGAGACCAGCCATCATGTATTTAAATACAATTCTCTCATAAATTTAAGTAAAATACTGTTTACTGTATGCATTTAATTGGTCCGTTTAATAACAAGTTTTTGGGGACGTCGGCTTAACCGTAAAACCCGTTATCTGGACTGGCCTCGGTTCCGAGGAGTCCGGATAAGTGGGAGTCTACTGTACATGGCAGATTACATTACATTGCAACCATTTATTCAATAAATCTAATGTAAATAAAACAACACCATTGTTGGGCAAGTATTTTCTATATGAAAACAAATGAAAAACTAAATATCAAAAATCTTATCAGAATACCACTCTGATCCCAAGTAACAAACAAATAAGCTGGAGATAGTAACACACTATCTTTTTGTCTTCTAGCTTTGTCAATGAATAAACTGTTTGTTGTATAGAACCAAGTATAAGACCGTCAGCGGATATTGGTTGGACACACTTATAACAGTGTTTTACAGAGGTTTTCATTGTCTACAATCATAGAGAAGGATGGAAAATTGAAGAATAGCACAGAGCTTTGGCAAACTCTTAATCAGACAATGGCATATGAAACCCAAATGATTGAAGCTCTCAATATTGAATAAAGACATGTCAACAATGGTTTTGGATGGTTAAAAGAATCGAGTTTTAAGTAATTTAATGGAGATTATAATTGGCTAACATCCCATGTATAACTTATCTGTAGCACAGAGCATCAACCGGAGCACCATAGCACCTTGCTCCATAGCACGGAGCACATCATCTAGCACGGAGTGATGGTATTAACAATTCAAGAGACCCACTGAACAAAATCTTTTTGGTGCCCCTATATCCGCTATGTTTGTATAGAAAAATAAACCATAGCTTATAATCGTAATACATTTTATATATAAACTAAATACAATTTTGTGATTACAACAGTAAGGCTTTGAAGTTTGGTTTTATTTACGTTTTCCGGTCTTGTCTCCTTTGTTGGTTTGTCGTTGTCTCCTTCTGGCTGCTGGGTGACCAATCTTTCCTGAATTTCAAATACTTGGCTCACTTATTGATTTATAAACTGTTTATAAGGCAGCATGTGCACAATTTTGAAGTTAACATGACTTTTTGATAACCAAAATGGTCGGTTATAAATGAGCATTAACAAAAAATAATCTTCTACCAGATAACCTTATAAAGTTCAAACTGAAATGCAGACAAATTTTCCAAATGGCAGCTATAGAAGTTATTTTTGGTTTAGTCAGGGCATACCTTATTACCTTCACTGCAAGGGTGGCCACTGTCTAGGCCCATCACTGAGTGCACCATCAGACTCCTTCGTTATAAGCCCGCTTAAGCGACCTTCTACCCTTCCTAAATCAGGAGTATTGAGTGTGTGTGCGTTGCTAACACTTACCAGTTAAAAATGAAGTAATTAAGCTGTATTATGGCATAGGGGTTGGCAATCCTATCGCCCGGTTTCATGTCCATCGCAGATAGCCTCCCTGTCTCTCTATCCTTCATCTGAGCAGGGTATGTCCTATTAATCCATGTTTCTTCAGCTTTCAAAGACATTGATTAACTGTCTTCACCTCTCTATCTAATCTTCTCTTCACCCAAATTTCTGAATACACTTTTCTCTTCTTCTTCTTGGAATACAAGCCAACCCAAGCTGTATGTAAACCGTGCTGAGGGGTGGATGGCACCAGTCCTTTTGAGTGGTGTCTCAAATGGTACCTACAAGATACCGGGTGACCTTTTGCAGTAAACAGCCTTGCTCATCATGAGGGGCTCTGTTCATGTTGACTTCCAGATCCCTATAGCAATTTTTTTTTAAGAGGTTGGCGGCCTCTTTGCATTTGCTTGTCCACATAGACTACAGATCTGTGCTTGGAATGTATCCAGCAAAGCAAGCGGTGAGCCGGCACAGTACGAAGATGAACTGTACTGATAAAATGGTTGCGGCAGTAACCAGGATCCTAACCCACGACATCACTGCTTTGGGCTCGAAGTCTGTGACTCTACCAGCTGAGCCACCGACTCACCAAACTTAAATACTTGTGGGAAGAGTAATCAAACAAAGATATTCCCAACCAGGGGAACCTGGGGGAAGGTGATCCACGTAGGGTAGGTCTCAACAGGTCATAAAGGTACGTACCCTTCCTAGAACAGGGCATGGAACCTGATGAGGCTATGAAGAAAGTTAATTAAAGAAAAAAAGCTGGAGAAAAGGGGCACTGCTATCCAACCTCCAGAAATGGGGATCATATGAGACAACCCCCTCCTCAGAAAGATCAGATTGCTAAAAGGAGCTTGCTAACGAATACCACAAAAATATGTTGAGTGATGAGAAATTGATTGAACTAGAGGATTTAATTGTAATTGTAGGATGATAATTGATTGTGATAATCAGGGGAAGAAATTACAAAGCCTCTGTCGGCAGATTGGGAGGCAGTTGGGGCTGTACGAGGTAGCTATTTGAAGATACCTCCCAGTTGAAACACTTGGAACCCTGTCAGATACTGGATTTCATTAAGGAATTAGGGTTGGACGGAATGATCTAGACAGGACTGGACAAAATTTTCAGAGGCACAATAGACATTTTAAGTCTAAGTCATACAGTGTATTCTTTTCCCATAAACATCAGTACTGTACCAGTGTCAGTAAAGTACGGTCAACAAGAGTCTACAGTTGAGGGAGGCCTATTTACCATGTGTCATGTGACTTCAAAGGAGCCAATGAGGAGCGTTGTTGCCAAATCTAATAATACCAGCTGATTTGAAAATATTGTTTAGTATTTTAATTAGGCGGTAGTGTCAAAAATTAGTGAAAGGGTGATGTTGCAACGTCGTGCTAGTCCAGTCTTGCTCTATTGGTCGCCTCCAACTGCAGACTCTCTCGGCCCCTAGTGTAAATAAGCAGTATGCAACACTACCATATACAATAACATATTCTTTTGGATAGCTACTTTTCTGTGGATAAAAAAACTGCCGCAGAGTATTTGAAAAACTTATGAGTAGGTACCTGCACTATTAATTAATTTTCTTTTATACGTATGATTCACTACTCCATGGCACACTTTAAACTCATGAACACTAATTTTGATCTGTACCATTACAAAAATCAATGGATAAGCTTGTCTCGTTAAATGTGAAGAAATCCCAACTACAGTCCTCATGTGAACCATATACTGTATATGTGTGTAACAGTTTTTATGTTCCCCAAAGCATTTTATATCATTCATAAGTAGTAGTAGCTGGTGTCAATTAAGAACTGAATGAATCAATACTACACTTAGATCAAATCAAATCAAATAAAAATATTTTTATTTATATCTCTGTAAATACATATTTACATGAATAGTGCCAAACAAGTTAGATATTTAAGATGCACAACACAGGGCCGCGTTAAGGGCCAGTGGCGCCCTGGGCAAACCCAAAAGCAGCGCCCCCCCCCCCTATATATACATAAATATAACTATAAAGGTTTTGAACACAGCAGTGTAGGGAGGGGAAGAGGGAAGGGGGTTGACTCATCAGAGTTAGCCAAAATCCGAGGGGGGCATGTCAACCGTAAGTCTGTAGACTGAGTGAAAATTTAAAAACGTACGTTTTCAGGAAAAGCACTTTGCAAATATTTTTCCCCTTTTTTCAAAACTTTTATTATTTTTTTTATTTCATTAACATTTGAAGTTTCATAAAATGTCCATGGTAACGCAATATCTTTGGTAGTTTTCTTTTTTAAGAGCATCTTTAGTAGAAAAACACAAAATCCTGTCACGACCATAACGGACGTTTAAATGAATATTAAAAATAGTAAATATTATTTTTATAACCATGTTCTGCTATAAACTAATTTACTTTTATGACCATTATACAATAAAAAGGTCCCTGAGCTTTTGGTATATTTGGTCTTTCTAGAAAAAAACAAAAAAAACTCAAAAAATAGAAAAAAGCCAATAAAATCTTTTTAAGTTTGTATAACTCCGAAAAAACTTACTTGAGACCCGAAAAACCGTTATGTTTGTATAGAGGTGTGCTTCTTTTGTGTATAAAACGTTGAAATATGACGATATTTTAATTTTTGAAATTTGTATGATAGAAATCATAAACATGATGGTCAGGGACAAGCGGTACGGTCGTGAATTGTCTGGAATAATCTAAATCTTTCTAAACAATCCTTCAATTATACTGTTAGTTATAATAAAACTATGTGTTTCAATTGAACTAAACTGTTCAATTTACAATTATATTAAAGTTATTGTCACGACCAAACACACTATAATCCATAAGGCTGGATTGGTCGTGAAAAAAACCGCGATGGTCGTGAAACTTTGGTCGTGAAATTACGTGTTATTTGGCTCTGTTCTGGCGGTAGCCCTGCACCTCATGTACGAGGATACAAAGTGGACTTCTAGGTTAATCTAGCAATTTAAATATCTTATAAACAAAAATTAACACCATGTCTACTTCATCGAATGACTACGTACGGTCATGGACACACCAAAATTACAAAAAACACAATCTTTCCTTTATTAATCTTGTAATTCCTCCTTTCAACTCAAAACGACCGGCACTACAATCCTGACGTACACCCCGAACTAGTTTCTAAAACCAACTGACTCCATCGACGCCAGGCTTGCCACTGTCGTGCTCCAAAGTTGAAAATTTTTCCCAAATGGTCGTGACGCCAAATCGAGGGACAGACTTATTTTGTCATGGTAGTCAGTCTGCAATGACAATAAAAATATAATATGCTCCTTTTTTGTAAGTTTAATAACCATTGATGACATAAAAATATGGCTTTATATATTTCGGCATGAATAATTAGTCTAAAAACAGCGTGAAAGTTGGAAAATGTACCATAGGGACACGGCATGGTCGTGAATTTCGAGACTTTAAAAATACGAAAAAAATACCTAGAACCTATTTAAAACCAAATAAATGTGTGTAACGTGTTGCCCCCGTCCCAAAAAATATTAAAACACATAATAATAAACTACAAATCCAGTATCTACGAAGTAAAAGGCCAGGGACATGAAAACGTACGTTTTTAAATTTTCACTCAGACTACAGCTGGCCTACGTGCTATTCCCATCATTTGCTGTCGTCACCCAAATTGTAAACAAAAAATCAGCTGATGTATTGCCATATAAGTATATATTATTTGTTTTGATTTGATTGTTATTGTTTTAATAATTTTTCTAAATGGTAAAATGGTGTTTGCAATCTGAGTGACGTCAGCATATGACGGGAATAGCACACCTATGTATTTTCCTTCCACCATGCAGGCCTACCATCCTGCCATGATAGTATAGTGAGTGCGCCCGGTTCACACTGCTGCCTGCCTTTCCCTGACTACACGAGGTATAATCTAAAGGTAGAGTATTTTCAATTTTGTTGTATTTATTTACTTTTGCAATAAGGGAAAATCACTTAACTAAAAGTTGAAATCACCCATTTTATTTTTGAAATCCCGGCTGATAAAACTCTATTTTTTCCTAGTGTGGGTGGTGGTTCCCGGGCGCCCCCCAACTACCGGCGCCCCTGGGCATATGCCCAGTCTGCCCGTTTATAAATGTGGGCCTGGCACAACAATAATATTATATGTGTGCAGCAGCACACTAAGTAGGCTGCAATTGTCATAGTTAAAAAAATCGTCAAATAGATAAAGTGCCCTCTGTTTCAAAACTTCTTTCTATTTCACCATTGAAACCTCTTTCATCCTGCATGCTTCTTATGTGATCTGGTATGTGATTTAGGAATCTGATACCGTACTACATGTAGTATCAATTCATTCAGTTCTTAATTGACAAACAGAGTAACACAGTATATCCAATATGTGATTTTGACAAACACATGGGAGTCCCTAATCGTTCTACTTACTTAGTTTACCGGGGAATGCCCTCTTGACTGTTTTTTTTTTAGAGTCATTGCAGTAAAGGATAATATAGAATCAAGGATTATGATCCTGAGAAAAGTCAGCCAATTTGTGATGGCTTAAAACTGGACCCTGCAGCAGTTCTTGAATATTGGCATTAAAAAACTGTCATCTTATATATTCTAGACTAATCATTTACTCATATTCAGATTAAAATATGTAATGTTGCTGTCTTTAAGTGAGAAGTATAATATTAAGCCTTATTGAAAAATAAATAAATAATTTGGATGTAGCAACTTTTTTGTACCACTACAGAGAACTGATCTTAAAAAGGATCAACTATAAGAACCGCAGCCCATTAGACATTATCGTTGTCTCCTGCGGTCAGGAAACATAATCGTCGTCTTGCTCAATCGCGGCAAAATCATGATAATCTCCTGCTTTCACGAAAACATGATCGTCGTCTAGCGCGATAGCGGCCAAATTCTGTTAATCTCCCAAGGAACATTATAATTATGGTAGTGTTTCCTAAATGTATTAGGGATGATAGTTGCTATGGCCAAATACACACAGTAGAGGGACAAAGTTTTACAAGCGTAGTTTCGTGGTCCATCCAGGAAAGAATATGGACTGCAAAGGGAAGAAATGGTGCTAAATTGTGGTTCTCCTGGTAGGTGACTACTAACATAGACACCAATATGTTACTTGAGGACAAACCATTACCAAACACTAGGATTTTTATTTTCCACTTATTGCTCTTAACTTTAACCTCACCGTTTATATGGTAGTGGTTATTTCGTAGGAAAAGAAGTTTTAACTTTGTTTAACCATCTGCCACCAGATTTTTACAATGTAAGGAGAGGGTGAATATGAATTTATATTGTATACACTAATTCTATAATAGCTCTAAGGATTCTGGAATCTTTGAATTCTTGTCACTAATTTACTGTAGTATTTGGACTCAAATTTGATTTGCTATGGAAGCGACTAATGTCTTTATGAATTAGTTACAGCAATAACAAGTGACTATTCTACGTCTCAGACAGTTGCCTTACAATGTCTTCTACTAGACTGGAGCAGGCAACTGAGGCAGATCACAAGAAACATCACATGTCATGGTTACATGAAGAGTGAAGACGTCACTTGAGGATCCACAATGGAGACACATCATGCAGGAAGTGTGGACAGTCATAGGCAGACAAATGAATCGGTCATTATGTAATGTAATTGGGATATATTAAAATTGTGTAAATACCTGCTTCGTGGTAATCCTAATGTTGCTAGTGTCGCAACTAGTTTCGACTTTTTACAAAGTCATCTTCAGGCGAAGGCGTCAAGGATGTCAAATGGTAACAAGACAAAAGGAGTGACGTCATCGCACCGACCGACCACGTTGACCGGTAGTCTAGACCTTGCATCCATCCCGGTCGTGTCACATCATTCCTTTACAGTTACCGTTGTTCGTTTAATCGTGTTAAATGTACCGTTTTTACGTGTTAATGTCCGTGTTCGTGTTCGTGTTTTTATGTAGGTACTTTATGTGTAATGACGACCTTCATATGAAGTGACCACCATTTGACATCCTTGACGCCTTCGCCTGAAGATGACTTTGTAAAAAGTCGATCCTAATGTTGCGACACTAGCAACATTAGGATTACCACGAAGCAGGTATTTACACCATTTTAATATATTCAACGTAATCCGGAGGCTAAATTCTAAAATGTAATTGGGATAAATAAAAGTATTTCATTCATTTCATCATGACTCACAGCTCTGAATGAGGTAAGGGAAAGGAATACGATAAGGGATAGACACCTTCCTCATATAGAGCTTGTAGACAAAATGCTGCAGTTCATCAAGCAACTCAATTTTGAGGGGATCTTAAGGTATGAAATAGGAAACACAAAAACGCCTACATGTGGGATAAGGTTCGCGTATACAAGATCAACTCATCGATCAGTTTCATTGTTGTAGTCACTCTAATAAAGGACATTTGGTAGATTTATTTGGGAGGAAAGTAGTTGGAGTTTTTTATCACTGCATATGCCACTAACCTTTGGTCGGTTCTATATCATACCACCACCATAGACAAATAATTCAAAAGTAGACACCCTGTAGTGGTCGAGTCAACTAATATACCTAATTGTGGGAAAACTTTAGGGGAATAGAATTGGAGGAGTATGATACAATTTCAATTCCTGTACATAATTGTAACACTACATAGATGTAGTTTGTTTGTTATCCAGGATGTAAAAATGTTTGGATCAAAAAGATGTTAATTATGGATAGAGTGAACTGCTAAAAAGTTGTGATCTATTTTGTGATTTAGTTTAGAAGAAGGGGTTCTAAAAACTTAACCATTTTTACAAGACATTGTAATCAGAGGTTAGAGAGTTTTTGTTTTGATTCTGACACCTGGTTTTAGATAGTCTATAAATTACGGATTTTTGTTGAATAAGCCAGCATTTTAACCGAGAGCCAAAGAAACGACGACTTATTGTAAACTAAAGCAATTCCATGCCATATGAAATATCAGAGTAATAAAAACTAAAGGAGAAATTAGAATTGTAATAATGTGATTCACTCTCTGATTGGCTCATTCAACTGTTCTTTGTTATACAAAAACTGACTACAGCTGGCCTATGTTAATGTAGATGGAATTTGTACTACAGTATACACAAGTCAATGGTTTGCCTCTATAAGTTTAGTAATTATAGCTTAATTATTAATTAAAAACCCTCAGGGGTAGTTGTCTGTCAACTACACGGGAGGCCTCTTGTAGGCTGGTGACCCCGAGGTACCATAGCCCCCAGATCCCTCTTCTTCTTCGTTCTAGGCTCTATGGCCAGCATACTTCTTCTTTTGCTGGCTCATCTTTCTTCTTTGCCTTCCTATTGAAGAATTAACTCTCCTTCCCTTCTCCTTTTTTCAGCCAAACCTCAGTGGTGTCAAGCGATTCGTGCTGAACAGGTGAATGCCACCGGGCTCCGCAGCGGTGCTTTGTAGGAGCCTCTTGGATACCAGGTGACCTCATAGAGTAACAGCGTTACTCGGGCATATGTGGCTCTGCCTGGGAACGACCCTCAACCTCACAGCAGTTGACCGGTAGGAACGTTATGGTTTCTAGAAAACCTAAACCCTACTTAAACCAAACTTCGAAGCGACTCCAGAAGCTGCATCCCCAACACTTCAGGGGTTCAGGGGGGGGGGGGCACTTCATCTAGAGCAAGACCCATATCTAGATGAAGCCCCATAAACCAGAGGAACACCAAGCCCTTCTGTGGGTCCGGATGATTTATACTACAGTAGTGTGGCCAACAGCGCCCTAGAGGTGCAACGGTCACTCCACCAGAAGGACCTTCAAAGAAAGCCAGAGGTTCAACCTGTAGGTCTGATGAGGATCAAGATGCAGGGGTGATTTAACAAACACATTTAAACTCTGGGAATCACTAAGACTACCAGGAGTGTTATTATGCAGCCAGTCCAATGAGACTGAAAAAGCACATCATTCTGGATTGCTACAGACTTGGGGCTAGGAGAAGGGCCCTGTTTGGACAAAAGCAGCCAGGTGATGAACCAGACGCTAACATTGAACAAAGCTGGTCAAGGACACGGGCATAGGCTCATCTAGTTAGTTAGCGGCAAGTGGGGCAAGCACATCAATAAGCTTCGGTTGACATGCCGGTATTTCGTGGATGGTTTTTTGGTGGTTCATGGTTCTTCTTTTTTGTCCAGATTTCCAAAAGCTAAAGGTGTGATGAGTGTTAATTTCAAATGCATTCTTTAATTTAAAATAACATATAGTATTACATTTTATAGACTTATCCAATATAAACGTTAATGGTGTGGTAAAATACACCATTGTTCACTTCAAGTAATCTTTTTATCACACTTATAATGTGTAAATAGTAGTTCCAAACATGAACAGACATCTCGGTGAATAGTTTTTAGCACAAAAAAACCTGTAAATTTCTCATCACAGGTAAAATGTGGTGAAAACATAGCCATTAAATTGAATTTCATACATTAATAAATAATGAAAATATACAAGGATTGGAAAGTTCAAAGTGAAATGTGGAACAATGAAACCATTCTAAATTGTGTTCCACAAACCTGGTATAATAATCCAAAATAGAAGAAAATAATATTTCATTTGGCCATGTTAACAAGATAGCCAAACATTTGAAACTGAAACAAGAAATTTTATTCATAATCCTAAGCAATGAAACTCTAAGTCAAATATACAAGTTTAGCAAATGAATATCTTGCAAAAGTAGAATCTTGTAGTATATGGCAATAATAATGGTTTTTAAATTTATAGTAATAATAAATTTTGCGTTGTGTTATTTTATTTTTGTAGAATTATTATAACTCCATCTGTTCTTATTCCCTTAACATAGTCATTTTTGATTAAAAAGTTTAGTTTTAAGGCAAAAAAGTTGGACAAATTTACAATTTACACTAAAAGTAAGTTTAAACTTAATTACAAAATGTTTATCTTATAAATATAGAGGGAATGTTTATGACTCTAGTTTTTTTTCGATATCCAGATTAAAACATCAATACACTCAAAAACATCCCTTAGAACCTTAGCGCTTTCTGTAAAACTTTTTTGTTACTTAAAAACTTAAAATATTGTGTCTCATAACAATTATAACCCACTAATTTGATGGTGATAGGTATACACTATGTGTGTCACTAATTATTTTGCAATTTTGCAAGATGTGTAAATCTTCCCTGTGGGTACACATATGTAAATCAACCCTATGCGTATGTATACATTTGCGGTGGAATTCCCTAGGGTGGCAGGTGGTGTAGTTATGTGCAGGCTATTATCATGAGCCCAGCTATTTTAATTGTGTCTCCTCCTAAGATTGCCCGACCCATATATCAAACTATATCTCAGTTTTATGTTGTGGATGTAGTCTGCACACCCCCATTATAAATGCTGTTCTAAATATTCCTCGAAGTTTGAAATGATTTGGTGGTTTCATGTTATTGTCCTTAAGTGCTGAAATGATAAAAAAGATTTTAAATTTTATTATTTAATGATGTAATTATAAAATTAAAAGAACTCTATGAATAGAAATATATTGATTTAAAGAGGTGGTTTTATATTCTTAATGTTCATTGTACTACTCACTGCAGAACTAGAATTTTGGAGCTCTATTGGGATGTCCTGAAAAATGTCATACTTATGATTCTATTTCAAAAGAAGGAGGAAAACTGGAATTGTGGTTTTTGTGGACTTTAAATGTTAAGTGTTTAAGGAGGCTTTTGAAACAGTGTTTAATTTTTGATTTCAGTAAAGCACACACATTATGAAAAATTGTGGCTGCCATCACTTCGTCACAACAAACCTAAAAAATAAGTCCAACTACCTAACTCTTAGTTTGGTGAGCCAATCAATCGGGAGCGAGATGGATTTTGTTTGGATCCATGGGAGCGATGTGAAGGGTTCAAATCCTGGTACCTATATACATTTTATCAGTAGGGGAGAGTGGGCCACAGTGGAACAACTACATTTTTTTGTATTTGGCTAGTCCGCCAAATGCTGCACTCCGTGAGTGAACTCCAAAACTATTTGTCCACCCATAGTTCATTAGTGCAAATGGCTGCCTCCATGTAAGGGAGATATATTATTCATAGTATGATTTTGACATCTTGAAGCAATCTTTTCAGGTTTTTTCTTCCCAACTTTAACTTCTATTTGTAGTTATTAGAGATAATTATCACATACCAGTATAAAGAACATCTCTTTTTAAAACATTTAGACTAGTTTGCATATTTGTACAAAGTTCTGAAGTGGAATTAGGGTCAGTTTTTCTGATCAAACAGACATATGGGCCACAATGAAACAGTTGATGCTGGGCCACAATATGGAACTGTTCCACTGTGACTGAACATCATGTGTTTCATTTTAACAAAAAATATTACATATTTTATGGTATTATAGTTTTAAACCCAATTATGGTTTTTTCATTAAATTATCCTTTTTGGAAATTTATCAATAGCCAAAGTCTTGAAATGGCTGTTACTTTACAGATCAATATGTTAAGAGGAAGTAAGTGAATTTTTACTTGCTTACTATGTAAACTAATTACGAGTAGAACCATTTGAAAATGTTAGTTTTTACATGTTTACTATTTGTGGTGAATAAACTAGATTTATTCTACGGCATTTTTGCATTTTAATTCACTGTTCTTCACCTACATAGGTTTTGTAAAACAGTACATAAAAATCAGTTTCCATTTCATTATCAATTTTAAAATATATGTAGGCCTAATGTATGCGAAAAAGGTTGTTCTCTAAGTGCATTTATCTTCTGAAGCTCGAAGCTGTTAACCAAACAGTAAAAAAAAAAATTGATTTGTAATTTTTTTTTCTATTGTGGCCCACCCTCTCCTACAGCTCAACTCTGGTACTTTCCCGGGTCATAGCCCTTGCTTTGCTGGGTACATTTCTTTAACACAGACCTGAGGTAATGAGGACTGGAAAATGCAACATGTAATATATACTCCCATCTACAAGGAAAGTAAGATTCAGAGGATATTTATTTATTTATTCATTTATTCATACCAACGGTCAAACCAATACATAAATATGACAGAGCATTATGACTTAATTTAAAAATAGACATTTTTAAAACAAATTAAGCCAACTTGAAGTAATCAATAAATAGATTAACAATAGACAACAAAAAGATTAAGATATAACAAGATGAAGGACATAAAAAGATATAAGAAAAGAATTTAAGACATAACAAGATATAAAATGTAACAAGATATAGATAACAAGATATAGATATAACGATGTGACAAGCAACAACAGTATAAATAGGAAATGAATATACAAAATATAATAAATAACAATATAAATAGATATGTAACAATAAAGCATAACACGGACAAGAAAAAAAAACAATATTATTCAATGTATGAGGAACGCATGCTGCTAACAAGTTTTTTTCTTGAACGTTTCATTGTTCATGCTGAACAGATCCAATTGACCAGGTAGGTTGTTTGCCAGACGTTGCAGACGAGGAAGTGCACTGTGGTACATGTACTGTGTTGAGTACTGCCGCCTCGCAAACAGCTGGGTATGGCGAAGGCTACGTGAAGTGCGGAAGTCTAGTTCCAAGAGCAGGTCGGGAGCAACAATGGAGGATGTGACCAACTTCTTCAAGAACAAGACATCATTAACCTCACGTCTGGTAGAAAGAGGCAACAGGTTCAACTGGAGTTGCAGATCATGAACAGGAACAGCACGGTATTGCATCCCCAAACGTAGACCAACCAGGCGAACAAAACGGCTTTGAGTGTTTTCCAGCCTGGCAATCTGACCAGACTGGTACGGATTCCAAACTGTGGAAGAAAATTCAAGTATGGGTCTGACAAGATGGATATAAAGAGTTACCAGTGCCGATACTGAAAATCTGTCATGACTGACCCTGGTGATGAAATTGAGTGCTGAGTTGGCCTTCTTGCAAATATAGTTAATGTGCTCTTGAGGATTGAGGTCAGGAAAGAGTATGATGCCTAAGTCTTTGACCTTTGAAGAACGTTGAAGCTGCTGATCTGCAAGTTTATACAGATGATGAATAATAGGATTATTAGATCTGGTGAAGGTTACCACCGAGCACTTTGAGACATTCAAAGACATTTCATTCATCTGGCACCATACTGACAGTAAATCAATACTATTCTGTAGAGCCTCGCAGTCACTCACATGAGAAATCTCTCTGAAGATCTTGGCATCATCAGCAAAAAGCAGTACATTTGAACCCAAATGCTGAACCAAATCATTGATGAATATGGTGAACAAGGCCGGGCCCAGAAGCGATCCCTGAGGAACCCCGGAAATAGCAGGAAACGGTTGAGACAAAGAGCCAGCCACTCGCACCTGAAGAAACCGATCCTGGAGGTAGCTCTCTAACCACATTAAGAGGGGTCCATTTATTCCAATGGCTCTAAGTTTAGCAACCAAATGTTTGTGGCTAACTCGGTCAAAGGCCTTGGAGAAATCCGTGTACACAGCGTCAATCTGGTGGGAATTTAAGAAGGCTGTAGTAACATTACTCTGGAAGGACAAGAGGTTCGTAGTGGTTGAGCGTCCCTTCATAAAACCATGTTGTTCTGCATTAATCACACTCTTCAGAGCGAATGACAATCTCTTCAGCACAAGCGATTCAAAAATCTTTGCCAATGTGGACTGAATAACAATAGGGCGATAGTTCTTGATATCAGCAGGAGATCCGGACTTAAAAATTGGTGTTACATAACCATTCTTAAGATTTGAGGGAAAGAGACCAGCAGCCATGAGCGAGTTGAAATATATGGTGATATGAGGTGATAAAACACTGCTACAGAACCTCAAGACCAGTGGTGATATGTCGTCGGGTCCAGCACCTTTGCTTGTATCAAGTGAATTCAGCTCATCCTCCACCTCCGAACAGCTAACATAACATGACGAGATTGAGGTGATTGCATTTAGCTCATAATCTGGTGGGGTAGATGACGGAGACTTATAAACGGAGGCGAAAAATTTGGCAAAAAGATTGGAGATATCCTGATCCTGGTGACAATCAGCAACTTCAACATCCAACTTCATTCTTGACGGCAGGGAGGGCAGTTTCTTGGTAGAATTCTCATAACTCCAGAAGGCACGAATATTGGCTTTTATAGATGAATCAACAGTCTCGATGTAAGCTGAGTAGCATTCCCTCGTCATCCTCTTGCATATAGTTTGAACACCGCAAAACTGGAGATATGTTCGGTCATCGAGACTCTGCTTGAAGCGCTTGTGTAGTTCCTTTTTCTTGATAATCATCAATTTGAGTTCTGAAGAAAACCATATGGGAAAGGATCTTTTTCCTATATACTTTGGAGGGCAAGCATTTCTTATGGTATGACTTAGTTTGGAGCAGAAGTCGGAAAAGTATAACTCAGCATGCGTGTAGTTGTCAAGTATAGGATAACTAATGCTCTGTACCCAGTCAAAAACATGGTGAAGATCACATTGTTTAAGATTAGGAAAGACGGCACTATAATTGAGATCATCAAGAGGGAAAATAGGGAGTTCCATTTCTAAGGCAGGGTGATGGTGTTCCACAGCAAGAAGAGGATCAATTGCATTTTGGACACGCAAATCTTCAGAGGAAAAGACCAAGTCGAGGAGAACACCACTCTCATTCACAATGCTGTTACATTGTCTTAGCTTCAGGAAGCTCATAACATCACAAATTGGTTGAGCAGAAGTATCAACTTGACAAGTTGTATCCAGCCAATTAACATTTGGTAAGTTGAAGTCACCAACAACCAACATAGGGTTTGAGTTTGGATTAGCGACAAACAGTTCCTCAAGTATTGAAGAAAATTCAGTATATTGAGATGAATTTTGATTAGGTGGTAAATAGACTGCACTCAGTAAGAACAAGGAGTTTTTGAGCCTTACGGCAGTGAAGACAGACTCAACGCTCTGCGTAGATGATAGGAGTTCCCAAGACTCAAAATCATTCCTTATTGCAACAATAATGCCTCCGCCACTTGATTTAAGACTTGATAATGGCGATCTATCACATCTATATACTCTATAGTTTTGGAAACCAAGTTCAGAATTACTTATATCATTAGTGAGGTTTGTTTCAACCAGTATAATAACATCATAAATTGAGTTGCTCAAAGATTGACGAAGGGCAGGGAGTTTAGTTCGTAGGCCGTTGACATTCTGAAAATATAAACTTAGTTTGGTTTGACCGTTGGACTTTACCCGTTTTTTGGCTTTGTTTTAACAATAGAGGGTATACCATTAGAGTATGTTATAGTAAGATCCTTTTCTCCAGCATTCTTTCTTTCCTCAAGTTCCTCCCTCAATTTCTTTAGATGATTTCTCTCTCGGAGGGTGCGATCTCTAGAAACACTCAATAGGCTATCTGCAGCAGCGTTCTTTTCAGAGAAGCGTTGGTAGAAGAGTTTAGCTTCATCAACGTCAGGAAAGATAACTTTGATTGGCCGGGGTTTTTTGTTGTTCTTAGTGCCAATTCTAAAGTTTTTAACATTTTTCACATTGACACCCTGGCACACTCCTGTGATGAGATTTTGTATTTCTTGAGTATCTTGTTGTTTCTTCAAATCAATGGTGGCAAGAGTACTCTCCGTGATACCATAAACAATAACGTTGAACTGACGCTTGTTTCGATCGTTGATTTCCATTAAAGTCTCCTCAAAACTGTCTACATTTGTTATTTTAGACTCAACTCTTTTTTCGACAGCAGACACTCTCAACTCAAGCTGCTCAATACGGGGCTCAAGCAGCTCAAATTTGTCGTGAATTGATTTAACATCATCTTGTATAGATTTGACGTTTTCGGGAAGATCATTCAGACGATCAACTTTGGCATTAAGAGCATCTATCTTTTGAGACAGATTAGAAAGAAGCGTACTTAAATCAGGTGACGGTGGCGAGGATTTACAATCCACGCGAGTGCAATACCACTTGCTGGCATTGTCACTAGAAATTTTAGTGTACTCATTTTTGGTAACTCCTACGCAATTTCGGTGAAACCATCGATCACAAGGCCCATCACATTGAAGTCCATCATCAGAGCTCACAACTTGTTTATAACAAGGAATGCAAATAGTTTTATCCATGATTTTGCTATATAATCATAGCCTGAAGTATTGACCAGTTGAGGCTACTCGATTCACCTCAAATAATATAATCGAAGGAGATGGGGAAAGAGTACTTCAGTGGGTATATTGAATATAGTGCAGATAAGAAGTAGCGAAGAAAGATCTAAAAGGCTGTGGGAAAAAGGATAGATTCAATGGTACACTTAAGTGGTGTCTAGTACCATTCGCTATTGGTTTGGTAGTATTTGGAGAAAATTCTATTCCTTGTCTCCTTCCACTCTCCTTTCCCTTTTCCCCCTAGTCATCGTACCTACAGGGCTCACACTGTAGGAAGACTCTGTGCACTACAACTGCTGCACAAAAATGCTATGTGGCCATCACTGTTTGGTCTCTTTCTTGCTCGTTAAAAGTAAGTTACATTTCCTATTTCCTCCCCACCATACCAGGCTGAAAGCACACGGTTGTCCCATAAGCTTGTATCCTCTGATTCTTACTTCTCTATGCCCCACTGCAGCAAATCTGCAGACAATGCGAATTCATAAATGCCTGGATTGTATTTTCACTGATTTCCTGTAACATTCCAGATGTTAACTATTAAAATAACATAGGAAGTTAAAGTACTTAAGTATGCTGTTAGAGGGAAGATAATAAAGTGTGTTTTTTTTATGAAATGTTAATAGCTTAGTATGAAATAAATTAAATTTTCCAAATTTGATCGAAATATACAATAAACAAGCAAGCTAAAACATTCTACTTATTCTCCAAGAAGGTTCTAGGTTTTTTATGGTCTACAAAATGGTTTATAAAACAAAAAAAATTGGTTTTCAAAAGAAAGTTTCAACAATTTTTTTAGTTGGTCAAAAATGGGAAAACTTAATTTTTGTCCTATAATCTCCGTAAAACCTTGGGAGATTACCAGTCCAGCCAGACTGGTTCAAGATTTTGTTAGAATAAGCTCAGCCTTACACGTTTCTATACCTAATTTCCTAAAAATTGCATGACTTTTACTCGAGTTATAATGCACACACCACACACATGGATATTTAAACAGAGATTAAAAATAATGTAGTTTTTTTTTGTTGAATGTTAAAAGTTGTCTTTGCAAAACAATTAAATGTAGATAATAATAAACAAACAATATCCAGGAATTTATTTATTCTCTAGATAAGATTAACGTTCTTTACGGCCATACCTTTAACTCCAGGCCGCGGCCTTCAAAAGTAGCAACATCGTAAGTAGTGTTGTAACAGCAGCTGATGTCTTGTTTGGAGGCTTCATGGTATATGTCCATTTTTAAGAATACGAAAGCTTGGTTACTGGTCTATGAAAATATTAACTTATTGATCTTATGGGACGTCTGGTGCTAGACAACACTACTTGCAACGTTGCCAATTCTACAAGGCCGCGGCCTGGAGTTGAAGGTGGCCGTGCTGTTTTAATATCACTCGCCTCAAACCATTAAGTAACAAGTAAGTAGTTGTTCATTAAGTAAATTGTAACATACAGTATTAAGGTCGATTTTTCAGTGTGGCAGATTTCGTGTAGATAATAATATAGTATTGAATTGAAATCTTCTCCAATTTTATAATACCCTTGACATTCAACATTTCCCACACCACCTAAATCTGATTCACCTGTCCTGTATTAGGTGACACGGTTTCCTTCATTATACCCCTCCCCCCTTTCATCCTGTGACGCTGCAATAACGCAAGCCTAAACCATAGAGTAACCCACTCAAGTAGACTTCCCATCCCATTTTAAATTTTGAACCTCGTTTTTCGTGTCTAGTTCATGTTCGGTGACACTGGTGGCTAGTAGCCTATCGACGAGATTTTGTTTATATTATTTTAGAGTTATTTTCATGTGTTGTGCTTTAATGTTTGGTTTTATAACTAGAGGATTAGTTCTATTAATGTTTATCATTATATCGTTTTATTTGGCTAAACGAGGTTTTAAATGACTGAAATAACAAGTAACAAATTGCAAACAAAACACGACCTCTACAGTGCACCGGACAGAACTAACGATCAAATTTTCATTCCGCTGTTCCATATGGATGGGAAATCAACTAAAAGGGATTATGTTTTATCCAAGCCTAAAAACCCCCATCCTTCCCCCTAATGTAACGCTCATATATATTTTCTTTAAAAGTGTCGTAGGGTATAAAATTTTGGTAAAATTTTCTTCTTGAGTAAACAAATATATTTTAATTTGATTTTTGAATAAGTAATGTTATCAACAGAAATACACTTTTTAAGAACAATCTTTTACAGTTTATTTTAACACGATATTGCATCACTTGAAACAGGTTATCGTTAACAATAAAATGTTATTTTTTAAATCAGCAATTGTACACTAAACAAACCCCTGCTCATGTGTCTTTTTAGCGCTTCTGGGCAAAATATACTTTATTAACAGTACAAAATTCAGATTTATCTTATTCACCATTGATACCGCAGCGATCTTGAAAGAAAACCTCCTCCCCCATCCTCGTAACGCCAAGCCAAACCCTTTCCTCGCTTGAGCGTGACGTAATATGTGGATGGTCCCTAACCTCTGTTGACGTTGTGGGATGTTGAATTTGTAGAACGCAAACTCGTTAATCGTATATCTTCCAAGGATATTTATAACCAATGGTATATGCTATACGGGGCTTTACACTTATTACATGTACTATTGGTTGTGTTCCTTTTTTTTACGTTGTCTTGGATTTCTAAAGGTCTATCTCACAAAACCTGCTTGATATCGATATCTGCTAGCAGAAAGAAACTCAGCTGATCCAAACGTCAGCTGTTTGCTGCTTCATTAGCATAGCATCGCAGTCACGCAGTCGCAGTAGATTTTTGTTTCTGTTCTGTCTGTGTTCGTTTAAGGTTAGTTTGAATTATTCTTCCCTCGGTGTATGACATCAACCCTATACACGCCTGTGTTCCTCGTGTATCAACGAGTTTAATATTTATTTTAGTTCTTAATGTTATTTTCATTTAATGATAATGGCAGATTCTAAACAAGAACAGCCTAGCAATGAAGTTGTCGTTAAACGAGTTGGAGGTACGAGCATCTTTGATGTTATAAAAAACGCATCAAAACAAATAGCAACTGTTGGTGTTATTTACTTACTTGGTTATTTTAACATCAGCCCGGCATGGCTTATAGGCCCTTTAGTGTTATCGGTTATGCGAGATCAGTGGAAGAAAGAAAAGGAACTCAAACGTAATGTTGCTAAAACATCTGCTTTGTCAAATGAAAAGGATGTCATTCTTGCTAGAATTGATGAACTACCAGCTTGGGTAAGTTTTTCATTACTGTCATCAACATTTCAGATGTCAACATTAAAATTAGCTTTATAATCTTCTAGGCCTACTCCTAATTTGTGTTGTTAAAAACCTGTGTTAAAACCTAAGTTACGAAATCTGCGTTGCCGCACACAGCTTCATAACCTCAACAGTAGGCCCACTAACTGTGTGGTGTATAGAAAAGAGTTATAGCCTATGCCCACAGTAACATGAAAGCGAGGTCTCTTTCCTTTCAAGGTACTCGTATATTTTTACCCATTAAGTTACAGTAGGGCAAGTAAGTTTAATACTAAATTTGGTACTTTTGGTACTTCATACAGGCCGTTCTATATTGGATTAAGTTACCCTATAGCCTACTCTGATTTTTCTCGCGTGGTTGAATCTTACATTGCCAAGTTCAGCTTTTTGGTTTGGTGCTCCGAGCTTATAGAGCTTACGTTTGTTTCACATCTAGGCTACCTACCATACATCCTTCAACAAAGGATGTATAAATTACGTAATAAGTTAACATAGGTTATGTACTTAGCCTAGTTTAATCAATATTTAAAATCACAAAATTTAGGGGGGGGGCAGTTGGACCTTATATTATACTGTGTAGACACCGTTCAATCTGTCCTCTTATTTTTTGTTTGCGGAAGGGTCAACTATTGCAGTTTAAGCTGGGTGTGTAGACTGCATAGAATCATAACATGCTTCCATAGTTCAATAGACATATTTTTTTAAATTTTTAATCGGCCTACATTCAATTTACAAGGGCCGAGCTCCTATCGCGACTAAGCGGGCTAGACCTACTTTCACTCTGAGACCAGCACTGTATTCTTTAAATTATCAACTACTATGCTAGCCAGTTCCCACCCCTAAGACGATCATAGTCTTAAGTCTTGTCATAGAAGCTGAAAGCAGTGTGAAGGAAAATCCACACTCCTGGCCAAGGGCCACTAGTGAGTACTGCGACTATATGCAGTACTAGCGTGATAACGAGACCGATTCGTAAATTACAAGGCAAAAATGTGGTTTGGATTCCACTAAACTGTAGGTCCATTAGTTGCCATTGGCTGTATGGGCTATTAATTAGTTAAAACAGTCCTGTCCAGGGAACATGTTGACCATAGTCAGTAACAAGACTACAAGTTCATGCCACTCATCCTACACTCATCTACATGCATACTTTTCGTATGGTCGCCATTTCAGTTAAAATTATTGAAGTACCGGTACCTAAAAGTAGTGCTCGACGGTGGAAGGAGTTCCGGTACCTCTCTTTTGGAAAGAGAAAACTTTGGGATGAATAGGTATTCATCACATTAAATATGTTAACTTACTACAGTTCCGGGCACCTCATTTTTTACATATCGAGCGCTGAGTAAAAGTCAAGTATGAGTCACAGTACGTTAACAACTGTTATTAGGTTATTGCAGGATAGGGGTCAGTCCCTATTGAATTCCGCTGCCAGTTGACAAATTTGTATGTAGAATTTGTATGTGTGTTTGGATTTGTGTTTTGATGCAGGAAATGTGCATACGTGGGTGTGGTTCAGGGAGTTTGCAGAAAGCCACACACAGATGCGAAATGAATCTGGAAGTGAATGTTCATCAGTTCCCATTGAAACTGTGATTTGAGGAGGAGAAAAATTTGCTGATAAGTTTGTTTAAGACTATCACTGGTTTATTGTTGTCCTTATGATAGCTTAGTCTCCTAAAGTGATGTCTCCTATCGGTTTGGCAATCTCTCGTTAAATTATGCTGCCTCAAGTTAAACTGATGCTTTAGTTTACCTTCGTTGCTAGATCTAGAATGATATATTGCATCAAAATTATGCCTAATTGTTTAGGCCTACTTTACAATATTTACAAACATACACAGTAGGCCTACTTAAAAATTTGGTCCCCAAACAGATTGGCATGGCGGACCGACGCTGAATCTCGCAAAGACTCACCTTCTTATTCTCTTAGAGAGTACAACACTCTTTGGATTAGTGTCCCTTTTAACCTGTCTTTTTAAAAGAGGATGGATCCATCTTCCGATCTGGAGTGGGCAGAGTGTTGTCGATTTTAATTGTTGAGCGTGGATAAATACTCAAGGTCCTTACAAGGCTACGACGGCAGCGAGGAAAGTCAATGAATCGGGCCTTCTTTTTTGATGCTCATGCACTTCCTCTCTTCTAGGATGAGCCCTTGAATTATCTCTTGGGAAAATGAGATAAAATGAAACAGAAAAACAACCGCTCTTTTATGATCAGCGATTAGGATGGATTAACAACCACAGCCAAACTACACTGTGCAAAACATTGTACACATCTTGCAAATGTTTACGACCATCTCCCAAATCCCTCCAGCCCTGATGTACATTTACTACATCCAAACTGTTCAGTGGTTGAGGTCTTAGACTTAAACCACAGAAACTTGGTGGGAACGTTGATTTTACTTCACATTGTTTTCTGCTAAGATAGAACTAATCATCACTTACTGAGAGTAGTAGTGAATGAAGTAAAGAACACAGTCAGATTAGCAGTGGTAGTGGTCTAAGATTTGAACTAGCTCGCTTGGCCCTGATGGGTGGTGGGAGTGAAATGGAGACCTTAACCCTCGGGTGTCTTTGATTTTACTAGATGATCAGTGACATACAGTTTTTTTCCGGGTATTGAAACGTTAGACAAACGATGTTTCTTATTCATATTATAATAAAATGTATCAAAACCATGTATAATCAATAAAATTGTACATGAAATAATTAAAAACCCTTACTTTGCATATTTATAAAAATATGTAGCGAAAGAAAACAACAACACAATTGGTGACACATGGGACAGAGCCGGGCTCCGTGCTACGCGACTCTTCAGGCTTCAACTGATTAATATGGGTTTTGCGGGGGGGTTTTGAGATCAAAATAATGTTCAATTGGTTCCTAGAAAGATGATCGTGAGGTAGGCTACTTTTATTCCTAAAACTTCCGACTGGCAATATCACATATTTTTCTATAAAAACAAATGTGCCCCGAGGAAAACTCCACGGTGTCACCGATGAAAGGTTAGTTTTACAGACAGCCTTTGTATCAGTTGATTAACATTACAAATTGTGCCAAATGAGTTTTCAAAACTCGTTCGTTATGATAGCTACAAAACATTTTAGAGTGGCCTTAAGGGTGGATCACTTCAAAATATATTTCATAAGAAATATATGTCAGTAACATTATTGTCAGTGTCTGGTTATTAAAAAATTAACTGTACCACCGGATCGTCTAGCTATTTTTTAGTCTTGTGTTGGCCAAACTTGAGGGAGTCTACTATATTGCACAAACAAAAATTAAATTCAATGAATTGATCTAAACAAGATAAGAGTTCCATACAAAGACTAAAATATATAGCCGACTACATTCCTTTAATCAATATTTTGCGAACCCGCTAAATTTTTTAAGAAATCTGAATTTAATATAATAGGCCCTAACTTGTTTCTTTGTAATCTGAGTTTTCAGATTCACTACGATGCAAATATTGTAAGTCAGTGTTTCAACATCCATTACACGTCCTTAAATAAACAGATACTGAAAGTGCTTTGTTTACAATATAACTCATAGACAAAACCAACAGTTTCTCCATGTTGATAGCAGTTTCCTTCCTGTCTAACAGTACTAAACCGCCATCAATGTTTTGTTGTTGTTAAACATTTGTATGTGTTTAACGCTATTGACTGTTTCTAAATTTATTCTTCTTACTAGCTTAACTTGAATTTGTATGGTGACATCACCCTTGAATTCTTAGAGCGTAGTTGTTATGCTTCCAATAGTCATTACAACTGTTTTGTCAATAGCGTTGTTGATGTTCTTGAAAGCAGATTAACGTGACTTAAGAGTCTCATTCATGGAAAAGGGTGACAGCATGGTCATAAATCAAACATAATCAGTTTTGACTCAAGAATAACTGCTAATTTCCTTCCCAAGGCTATAGGTGGGGAGATTTATTGCATTGGTATTTTCAAAGTGCACACGTTTGTGCTATTAAGGTGGGAGATATGTGTAGAAGTGCACACACATTTCAGTTAGGAATATTGTAAAATGTGTTTTTGAGTTTATATACACCTCTAGCATTTTTAAAGTATTTATTTTCAAAGGAACTGTCCAAACTCTGATCTTGTTTATCTAATGCCAACATTTTGTTAGATAGCACTCACTATTGATATTCTGATGACATGTCATCTGGGTTTACAATAAATCCCATTTAGAATCGAACCTGAGGTAAAAAAAATCACTAACCTT
>NW_026542600.1:16408482-16484660 GCF_028750875.1 Macrosteles quadrilineatus
ACATAGAGAATCTTAATTTTAAATTAAAATAGACTATTTATTAACTTTTCCAAAAGATTTTCCTAACGATTGTTTATGTGCATAGCACTTAAGAATATTAACAAGATTATTTTAAATATAACTACCAGTAATCTTTTCCCATACTCAAGACATTTGTTAACAAAAACAATAATGATACTGATGAACATTTTCAATATCAAGATCAGGTGTTCATAACAAAATCCCTAGCTGTTTAAATTTAGTTTAACTTATAATTGACAGTTTTTGGACATGAATTGATGGTATTTAAGTAGTACCTAATAAAGTAAAATTTTTAATTATTTCATCTCCAAATTGTGTTAGTGGTAAATTTACAAAAATAATTTTCCATACAGGCATACATCCAAATCCAACATAAGGTGGTAAACCTTATGTAAAATGACCAAAGGCTCTTAAAGCTAAAGAAAATAATGTAGTACAAATAACTTTTATAATGCATTTCAAATAAGCATCTTGGCCTGTGGCTGTGATAATGTTCAGAAAATCCCCTTTGAAATATCCTAGCATGTTTTTTTAGCTGTTGAAGTACATTTCAAACCAAGTGTGTGCTGCAGAAAACCGGGAAACATGGTTTACTCTATTATACAAGCAAAAAATGTTTATATTAGTCTCAGTCTTATTAAATTACTTTGTTTCTATAACAATTTCTGGCCTTGTTGTATACAAAATGTATACACACTTTATTTTTTTACGATGAAAGACAGGTGACGGTTATATCCACATGATGCTGTAGATGTTGTAGATCGGAAGCAGATATTTCTGCGGATTCTGTTGACAGATGGTTGGTGTTTGTACAACAACCAGCTGGTTAGTGCTACTATTGCAATATTTTCCTGTGCTCTGCAGAAGCGTTGTGACCTTGAACGAGTCATATTGTCCTTTTCGCTCTTTACACATATTAATTTTGTTAAACATGATATCTTTCTTAAACATGATACGGTAGTTCTAATTTTGTATTTAACGTTCTATCTGAAGTGAAATATTGTCCAATAAATAATTTAGCCACTTTTTATTTCTTCTTTTTATTCATGTTAACAAACTATGTTGATGGTATGGAAACAACATTATTAGGGTTTCAATTTAATACCTTTCTTATGAATTTGCTTAATTAAATTTGATTGTAAATAGTATTTTGCAATACATTATATTGAAATGAAAATGTTGTAGTGAATTTATTTTGAAATTTGACATAGTTAAGTTATTATGTAATGAATGAATGATAGATAGTTTTTCTGCTGCATGATCAACCAGAAAACCCTCATAAATGCTTATTGCCATGACTCTTCATTAATAGTATCACAATAACCTGGTTACCGACCATTAAGAAATTTCCATTGTATTCAGTGTTTTTTTTAAATAAATGAAATTATCTGATAGTAAAGTAGATTATAATCCACACAACTTTAAGAATCTAGAGTAGCCTACAATACTGTACATATTAAGTTGAAATATGTATCCCACCAACAGTTTTAAATCTCAAAAGTAAAGATACTTTAAGGCCTTGGTACAATGCGTGGTGTGATCTGCCTACAATGACGCTGCTCTGGCATCGTGTCTCATTTAGTAGTGCGTAATTTGTTGAAGGTGGTCACGATACATCTGAGCGGTGAGCGACGGTAAGCGGTGCCGCTTATGGTTTTAGGTCCAGATGGATCTCGCCGCTCAAATGAATCGTGCTTCAGTTCGGTTGTAACCATGCAGTGTTGTTGTACGCCTGCCCTTATACCCTCAATCTTCCATCTCAATTTGCTCAAAATGTAGTCAAATGTGGGAATGGATATCCTTGTGTATTCTAAGAACCTATCGCATTCTTCCCATGACCGTCTTCTAGACCAAGGTATCCCTAAAACATTCTTCTCTTGTTAATTGATTCTAGCCCCATTGTCTCCTATGCCAAGAAATAAGTTTTTCTTTAACAGACAATGTCAGATTATCAAAATATATGTAACATGTTGCGAGGATCTACAGTTTGTCATATTGAACTACACTAACACAACTAAAACTGAAAAATTTTATGAGAGCTAGGAAAATTGTCGCTTTTATCGTAGCCACCGCTGCTTACATGTCGCTTAGATTGCCGCTCACCAACCGAGGCTCGTATCATACCGTAGGACTTAATTTTGAAAAATATTTTCTTCCTAACAGCCATACACTAAAGTGTAATTGCACATTTTAAGTAGACAATTTACCATGTTATAAAACACAACAATACGTTACTGTTACTACATCAACACTTTTAGATTGAGAAGACTAGTTGGTGGACTTACAATCATTACAGGGTCTCACCTACATACAGTATATAGAGGAGTGTGATGGCTGGTAGGGAACAACTAATTGGTCAGATGGTAACTGTACAGCCGTGGTCTTTTGCACATCAGCTCTAATAATTTTCACATCCATTGCTACTTGAAACTATTCCCTTCAGTCAGTGTCAGCAGTGTAAGGCAGTAGGCGAGCGCAAAGAATTTAATTCTGTCTCATACAATTTCCCATTGTTAAAATGCCCAAGAATCTATGGTTTACATACATTACATACATTGATATACAACCTTGGGCGTTTCACATTAATTTTGTGACTAGGGTTACTGAAATAACTTAATACTTAATAAATTAACTAAATAACTTATCATGTGAATGTAACAGCATTGAAGGCCACTAAAACTTTCCAATTTATTGGGAAGCCACTTGCGTTTTTGGTTAAATTGACTGTAATTGGCTTAAGTTAAATTTATTGTCTTTACTCAAACTTTCTTAAATTATTAAAATCAACTGTAATGAGTTATGTCGTGTTTTTATAAGTTTTACTTAACATCTACTTAGGAATCACTATGGTACAAAATAGTCGTTAAAACATCATATCCTACACTAAAAATGTTGTAAATAGTTTCTTAATGTTTAAATTGAAACCTAACATCCCTGAATTTTGCATGGATTGTATACCTTTTTTATAACTTGCTTTTGAGATAGCTAAAATATATCTATAATATATTTATAAACCCTGCATATATTTGTTATCCTATTGTGCAACTTAATTGCCATCTGAAATAAAATTTTTGTTGAGTTTGTGTATAATGTAAAAGTTTGTGTAAATAAAACTGGAAGTAGTCTTTAGGGTTAGAAGAGTAGTGAGTATGTGTTATGAATATACACCTAAATTTAACTGCCCACAAACGGTTTTTTAATGACATTTAAAATTCAAGCTTAATATTTGTTTACATTCTAATACAATTATTATTAACAAAGTATAAAACGTTTATGTTGTTTATTTGGAAGGGCTTGGTTTAAATTCCATGTGATACATAGTATATTGTTAGGGTAACACACTGAGAGGGGACGACCGAGGGCTTTTAACTCTAGTATTTTGTGCTGGAAATATACTTGTGATGAGCTAGGAAGAGCCCCGAGTGACGATCTCTGTGCTGAAATTCCTATCGCACAGTAGTACATGATGGCAAGGGGGGGTGGGTGGTGTTGGGCTTTGGCTACTGTTCATACTCTCGCTGCGGCCTGCAGGCCTGTAAGTGCGTTGAGTTAAATGGGTACTTTTATACTCTGCGGCGGCTGGCTAGATGCACGACGGCGCACCTAGAGCCTCAGAAACGTGGGGCCTCTAGGTGCATTGCGTTATATGGGAGCTTCTATACTCTGCAGCGCTGTAAACTGATCTGCCAACTGTGTGCTGCCAACTGATCAGAACAAAGTCCCCCAATACGGTACTGCCTTGCCTCCCTCATTTCACTTTTGTTGCGGGTGGGGTAGGTGGTTTTTCTTTACAGTTCATCGATGAAATAAAACCTAGACCTAGTTTGTGGGATCAGAGAACTACAAGCTCAGGGATGTCAAAGGGGTTCAATGGTAGGAAGTTTGTGTTTTATGCTACCCAGAATATGAAAGCTACCCCAAAAGTGAAATCTGTTGGTACTATTCTTGTTAATATAAATTAATTAAACAATATCAATATCAATTAACACTAGTGGTGTGATGAATAGAAATTCCTAAGTTGGTAGCCCTGATACCCCCCACCGATGCCAAGACCCGCACAAACATGCGGCGCCCGCCGTCGAACGCAGCGGCGTGTGGCACGCCGCAAAGTATAAGAGGAGCCTTAAGCACTGTTGAATGTTTCCTCTGTGTCTTACTTCTATATAGATAAAATCAAAATCATACCCAAGCAAAACAAGTTATGCTAATATAAGAACTGGTATCAGTTGACTTTTTCATTATGGTTTGTCAAGTTTATTATTCAGATTTAATATCTTTTTACATAAACACAATGCTCGATTTGTAAAAAATGAGGTGCCGAAACTGTAACCTATTTAATGTGATTTGTACCTATCTATGTACCCATTTATGTCAATATTTTTATCTTTCCAAAAGAGGAGTACCGGAACTCCGTTCCGCCGTGTTCTCCGCTAATCAATCACTGCATAAACATATTCAATCAAAGCGAACCTTTTGTGTCAGTTCAATGCAGTGTACAAGTTAATGAATTAAAAATAATGATTTTCATAAAATAAAAATATAACAGTTTCAAAACAATAAAATTATTACTATTCTTTGTTTTTTTAAAGAAAACAAACACTACTTCTTATTCAAATGACTGTTTTAGGGTTCAGCTGGATTCCTACTTGATTAGGCATGTTAATATTTAAAGTATGTTATTAATTGCTCTATTAAAATTAATTTGGTTCTTTTTTGTTGTAGTTTATCAGATTTTGACTAATTAATAAAAAAAATAATAATTTATAAAACTATACAGTTTACTGTTAAGCCTAGTCCTTGTTACTAACATATTTTATATTTTTCATTTGATTCTGTCTGAGTTATTTCGTCTTCTTGTTAAATTATTCTGGCTGCCTAATAAAGAAGTAGCTAAGCAAATTACAATTTGTAATGGTGATCTACGTACATTTAACCTGTACAGTTAGACTTTCAAAGGTAGCTGATTGTTAAAAATTTATGTTTTTAAGGTGTTTTTGTTTGTTGAAGTCTTTGAAAACATCAATAAAACAACTTTATTTTAAAAATATTTCTTACACCATCCACTGACAATGATAAGATCACTGAGTACTTTAAATCATTTATATTGGGAAAATATAGTTACCTACAAACAATTTTTAACGGAAAGTCAATAATGCGAAAAGGTGATTGAAAGTTTGTGTGATGCATTTGAGTTGAAGTAAATGTTTCTTCATAACTGATTCAAAACCGTGGTTATTAAAGAACAATTTTTATTTAGTGGAAGATAAATAGTATAGGCTCTATCCTTTTGATCTATTGTTGTTTGAACAATTATGGTGTTTTTTTAATCACTACTTTAACTCAAATCAACTGTTTTAAATTTTAAATGTTTATAATTTAATGAACTAAAAATGTTCATCTGTGGAATGTATGGATGTCTTAAGATGACAATAAACAAATGAATAAGTTAATTAATGTAAAAAATCAACTAGAGGCTAATTTCAAAGCTAGTTAATATGATTCTGAACTTTTTTTCCCAACACAAAAATACAATAAATGTTTTGAAATATTTTCAGCTGCAGAATCTGCATTATAAAACCTGCATTTTTCTGATCCTTTATTTTTCATTCTTTGTTTATACATTGTCACATCCAATTTTTTATAAATACTAATTTTGTCCATAGTTTTGATGTATGTGTTTTTTATGTTGTACAGGGTGTCCCACGACTCCAGTTCGTGGGTTAGTCCGTGACAGAGACTCTAAGAACAATGACAACACGCCAAACTGCACAGAAGTGGTAAGTTGAAAATTTCTAACTTGCTGTAAATAACCATTATTCCACGTGATTCACATGTTTATAGTTTATACCTTAATTTTATCGTCATCCGTTTTTTGGGTCTCATAACTCAAATTAAAATAATGATTAGTTTAAGACCATAAACTGAAATTTGATATTTTAAAAGTAATTTTTTTTATTTAATCAAATTTTTCAAGTAGGTCCAACATGTTTAATTTGTACGGGAAGGGGAAGAATATATTCCTATTTACAAATTCATTGATGGTAAAAATTCATAGGATTCAGGTTTTTTTTTCTATTTCAAATGTCGACTCTAATCAAAACCTAATTTTTTAAATTATGTTACTAAAAATTGTTCCAAAATAGCACAATTTCATTACATATAATCAGAATTGCCGATAGGAATGATTTATTAAATTTCAATATAGGAAAAACAAACTTATTTCACTAAGACAAAGAAATTAGGCTTAACTATAGACGTCCATCAATAAATGTTCATTGGTTTAGTCAATTATAAATCAATTATAAAAAACTTAGCCACCAACAGCATTTAAACAACATTTACAACATTTAAAGGTTTATCTTGTTGAGTAAATTCATATTGGTCTTTTGTTCTTAAGGTTTTATGCTTTAGATAACCATGCTTTATTAGGAAGCCAAACCATCTCGGGCTTAATTTTAAAATCTGTGAACTTAAAAGTAACTAAAAATATTTACTTTAGCCCCGTTTACATGATGCCTGTAGGCGGGCAGGTTACTTGCTTCAGTAACTTAAAATACATTAGGGCCTTGTGTAAACGTGGCTTAAGTTTTTTTTTTATTTTCAGATCTTCGGTATTTAATGTCAAAATACTAGATGTAAAATTAAAAAAAATAATATCATCCACCAAATAATGTTCAATTTGTCCTATCAATATTACATTTGTCAAATTCTCATTTAACAGTGAATCACATTGCTATTCTACATTTCTCACTTTTTTCACCAGAACGCTTATCTTATTATCTTTCTCACACCTTTGTACATTATATAGGCCTACTTCGTAGTGTTTATCTTTTTTGTCAGCTGTTTTGTTTTACTTATACATGCTCAGACCATATAAACATTTATCGGCTTATTATCTTTTTAATAGTATAACTTGAATATAATTTTAAGGTCTTTTTAAAGTCTTTTGTTTAAATCAAGCCTCATTAATAAACCCTGGTAATTTAAAAACTATTCCCCAAAAAACACGAACCCACAATTTATTCAATGACACCCACCTTTCTATTCTAAAATTAAATATGTTTATAAAACAACATTAACATTAAATTAGTTTTCTAATGGTGATGGTAGAAAATTAAGAATGTAATAACAATATTGTTTTATATTTTTTACATAATATTTAGGTTTAAGCTTTATTTTAATCATTAAATGTCTTCTTTATTAGGTTTCCAAACAGGAAGGAAAATGATTGCTCTAATATATACCATTAAAAGCACCCTGCTTTTTGTTAATATATTTTCTAGCTCTATATAAATCAAAGCCATTAATTCACATTTTTTAAAAATATCTTTTCAATGACATGTAAAAAAAGTTCATTATACATTAAACAAAGAAAATAAAAAAAATTTGATTTGATACAATTTTTTCTAAAAAGATTTCTTTTTTACTATGGGAATTTGTTTTAGGGTTTTTAGGATAGTTATCTTTTTACAACTAACCCCTTTTTAAATAAAAGCCGTAAAAAAGGACATTAATAAAAACAATGCTTTGTTTTGAAATACAAATTATTACTTTCCCTTATTATTCACTCACATCGATAAAGTCTCTGCTACGCACAGGCTTCATACTTGTATTTTCCCAACAGCACATGATCATCCAGTTATGATAATGTTAGTTCAAAACGGGTTAAAGTTTTTAAGTTTTTTTGTTTTTGGTCCTCTACTTTGGCACGGGGTTACATGGTCGCTCTTCTACCAATAGTGAGTTCTATAATTTTGAATCTTATATAAGGTCAGTCAGAGACCCTAAGGTCTGTCTTGGGCTTTTAATAAACCATCCTGGCTTCAGAAACAGCTGATCATAGTCAGTACACAATGTATGTCTCTCCGTTCTTTGGGTATTTTTCATTCCTAATTTGTTTAAAACCTGCCCAGTTGCATTCTCATCTTATGGTCTAGCTTCTGAAATGTATTTTTATTTTGATCATTGATTCTTCCCATGATTGTGTTATTGCCAATTGCAGACTAAATCATAAATCGTCTAATCATGAATTTATCTATGTAGTGAGGAGGAAGGTATTCATTTATGTGTTAAAATGTGAATAAACAAAGCTCTTGTTTTTCCAACTATTGACATCTCTACGATTGATGACCCTTGTAGATATCGGGGATGTTAGGAAATTGTAAATATCTTTTTAGTTAAAGTAAGTCGAGTCTTAGGAAATAACAGGACAAATTATACACTTTAACTTATTATCAAACGATATGATCATAAGTAAGCATAAGTAATTCAGTATTTCTTTCAATTACAATTTTATTTAATTTATTATTAAATCTTGCAACCATAATGAAACATGGTAAATGAACCAAGATTCGTGGATTTGCCTGCAGGAGTACTGGTTGCATTTGTACGATGGTACCAGTGTTTGTTCACTCCAATGACTGGAGCCCTGCAAGTAAGCTAAGTTGTTCGATTCCATCTTACTGCTTACGGAACTTCCTCCTTCGTCAATGGGCATTTATAAGCTCGCCATCAGCTTTGGGGATTGTTTGTGCAATAGGGATTGTATATCGTTCATTTTGAAGAAGGGGGAAAAATTTAAGATTGTATGAGATTTTTGCTTACTTGTGGGACTTTGCAATTACATTCAGTAAAGAATGTAATTTCTAATTTCGGTTACCTTCAAAGTTATTTTGCTGATAAATGCATGAAACAATAACTGTTCTTGAAATTAGCTGAGTGTTACAATTTTCCCCAGAAAAGATCAGGACAGGAGAAAACATAAGACACTGGAGATTCTTTAAAAGTAAATGAAAGTGAATCTTTATATTAAGTTTTATATGCAATCCTAACTAACCCTCTCACTATTTTCTTTGCTCGAGTGTTGGTCTAGAAACAATGTGGTGCCTACTGCCTAGAGTATCAGTATGCCCAAAAATAGAAAATTTTCATTGAAAATGTGTTGTTTATATGTACTTGTGTTAACAAATGGACTCTTTGATATACAGAAACTTTAGTTACTTGCTATACAACAGACTGATAAGCATTTAAACGTTTCTTTAACTGTCAAAACTAAATTTCTTGTTATTGAATCTAGGAACATATTCACAAGTGTACTGCTAGGTCCGTAACAATTGCATGCACATACGTTTTGTGATGTCTTTCTTGCTTCATTTATTCAGAAAGCTAAAGAAACTCAAATTTTACAAGAGTTTCAGTAGTTGGAATTTGACCAGAACTTAATAATGAATTTTTTGAATAAAGTTGAACATATTTGCAAGGGCTTGTTGAGGTAATTTGATTTAAATATGTTTAATGCCATCTCATCGCCCACATTCACCACAACTATCACTTTTGTACTCGTATGAGTTCGGAAGGAGATATTTTTTTAAAGACATTATTAAGTGTCAATGCACTGAAGTGGTTACCAGACAGTAACAATTATTATTTCTTACAGAAAAATCTGTCGTTTAACACATTGCGTGCGTGTTACCGCCCGGGCGGTAGGGCCACTCTGCGGCGTACCGCCCGGGCGGTAGTGTGAACCCGGAACCCGCCAAACTTATTCGGTTTGAGTGCAGCCGCACTCCAGTGTAGGTCGGAGTATTTTTGTCCGTGCTTCGTGTATGACAGTGGTAGTTTTGTGGTGCAATCCGTTTGTAATTATTGTTACTCGTTCCGAAACTATACCTGGTGGATTTTGACTCACTCATTACGTTTGTTAACTGTAATTTTGTGCTATATTAGTGTGTTTTATTGTTAAATAATGGCATCTACTGTTGGTGTTTAGCAAACTACGTCGACTCTTATCATGAAACAATACATTACCATACGTTATTTGATATTCGTCATACCAAAATATGAAAGCCAATCACCCGGCAATCGGGTTTGTTCGACGCTGCGGGCTGCGCCGCACTGGGGCTACGCCTGCTATTTGATGGGCCGCAGCAAACGTAAACAGCACAAAACATCTGAAAGTATCTAACGGCTATTTTCCTAGCTCAAAAAACATCTGAAAACCTTTAATGGCTATTTATCCTAACAAGAAAATATCTGAAAGCTAGGGAAACTATTGGATGACATTCTTCGGGACTTGTTCCGTGTGGAAGAAATAAATTTGTAAAGGAAGAGTTTATTATCAAACTTCATGGTTTCATCCAAGTTTTATCATGAGATCTTAACAGTTAGAACACCTGTACGGCATTATACTTATCACAATTTCTCTAAAAACCACATTTTTCTATCTGTATCTAACTTTGACTTTGGTTTTAAATAGGTCCAGCCATTTCCTGTTGAGACCGTTGGCTTATGCTATGTATTTGTTGTATAAACTTAACTTATATCTGAGAAAAGGGGTGCTCTATCAATACAGAAACTTGCGTTCCTCTTCTGATTTTTTGTCGTTCTGAAAGTTCTACTGAAATTTATATATTTTGAAGGGTTTAGATTTTCCTAAACACTTTTGTCTGTTGATAAAATTGATAGAACAGAAATTTTGGAAATAATTAACATTTGAGGTGCCCAGGATTAAGTATCCATTATTAAGTAGAGTAATAGAATTAGTTTTTGCCTCTAAAAAAAAGAAACTTAACTATTCTACTCTAACTTAAATACTAAACACTCAACTTGATAGGTTTTATTAAAAATTATCTCATAGACATTTGAATATATTAATTTTAAAACCTCTAACTTTGAACTTCTTTTAATTTTGTATTGGCTTGTTTTAAATAGTTTTAATCTAGTTTATATATTTCTAGTCATGCATGTGGTAGAGTTGCTTTCAAATTCAAGTTCATCCATTTAATTTTATTGCAATTGAATACTAATATAGGCTAGTTAAAATCTAATGGGGGGAAATCAAACCATATGATCTAAAAGTATTAAACAATAACTCTGCCTATCTAATTGAATTTCAGTATCCATATAATTAGTTCCGTTACAAAAACTGTTTATAAATTTGAAATGTTTGGACATACCTAAATATATTTTGTGTATTGTAAATTGAAAATGCTATAATCCCTATTGTTAACCTTTAAATTAACTTACTGTTCTTATTATATATTATGTCGTTATATCATATCATAATTCAAGAAATGTTAGGTTTTATAAATTCAAGTAACCTAATAATACGTTATTAGAACAATACCCTGATGTATTGATTGTTATGTTTTGTGCAGGGTTTCAAAACTTCTATTTCACAGTCAAATCAAATAAATCAAATCAAATCATTTTATTGGGCTAAATTAACAATTATACAGTTTGCATTAGCCAGGTCAATACAAATATACTATACTATACATCAGAATACATCAACAGTGCAAAAATAGTAGTTTACAAAACGGTTGCGTAAAGATAGTGTTAACGACACAAGTTGAAAATTTAAGGTACCAACCTTGGCGAGTGCCTTAAAACTTTTACGAGTGTTGTTAACACTATTTACGCGAGTTACATACACTACTTTACCTACAACAGTGTTTTAATTACCGTACTAAAAATCATTACTCATAGCTTCTAGGAGAGGTTATGTTTTTGTTTATAACCTCTAATTGCCACTGACAGTGGTGCATCAAAACATTGTACCAAACACTAAATTGCACCACTCAACAATTAAATTGGCCTGAACATCTGATTAGTTTAAGTTCGAATCATTACAATTTTACTTCTTCTCTCTCAATCCTTGAACCTCATTGGTCCGTTACCCGTGCTGTTATGAGTAAAACTATGCTGTTATGGGGCACTTTTCAATTCTAAGAACTGAACTGAAACAGGTACTTTACAAACCGTCGTATGTAAATGTTTTTTTAAATGTTCAAACAAGATAGAAGGGGCATGAGCAAGACAGGGTGTCATGTGATTAGCAATGCATGTGCATCGGGGTCTTGCACACTTTGCTTGATGGTTTTTGTTATAAGGCAATATACAGGGTGGGGCAATGAAAGCGCCCCAATTTATAAACAGTACAAACTCAATAATATTCACCCTATGGATATAAATAGCACACCAAAACACAGCTTATCTTTTGCCATTTTAACTTAACAAAGTCATTTTTCTATTTCTTGAGAACAAAATCCTACAAGTGACTTCATTGTCCTACTTGACATTCCTTTTTAGCCACTTGAAACTCCATGAAATACTCCTCCAGCACTTCTTCAGGAATCACTTTAGTTTTTGGACTATCCTTAGCTTCGGTTCAAGCAAATCTGTAGGGTGACTTTGAAAAACCTAGAACGTCAAGTAGCTTATTAGAACAACCCCCCTCCAAAAAAATTAGCCAACGTAAAGCTTTCAACAACAAAAGTTTCCTGGCAAATCTCTTCGGACTTTGAGTTACTTGGACTCATATTCTTTTAACATTTGCTGGTGTACAAAGAGTTTTGCGGCACCCACCGATTATTTTTTTTTGTTTAAGCGATTATCCTAAATAATTTTACCCAGTTAAACGTTGTTTTCCAATTTGGAACAGCGCCATGTTGACCAAGGATGGAATACGGTCCAAACAATCTCTGGGTTTTTGCACAAGAACCACTATTTTATAAATAGGTTTCCACATCAAAATCTCAGTGTTAATAGCCTCAGGCATAATATTTACTAAAATGGCATAGTTTAATTGATGTTTTAAGCACAGCTGATCATTCATTGTTGCAACAATTAACATGTGACAGGTAAAACAAATTGTAGCGTTCTCATTGCCTCACCCTGTATAAAATATTCTGTATCTTTGTCATCATCGGGAAAAGCTCTTTGAGAAATTGTATAGTGAAGAAACGGAGGTAGAGAAGGATGTAGAAATGGACGTATGCATTGTACAACAAATTACAGAAAAGCCACCATGTAGACAGTAAGGTAAAACAAACTTTGGGTTTGACAAACGAAATTTGGTTGTGTTGCTGGTCTAGTGATAGCGTCTTGGACTTTGGTGCATCAGGAACAGTTACGATTCCAGGCACATCCACAAAACTTTATTGGGTTTGTACCGCTTTCCTTAAAAGCGTTTGATTTGACTTAATTATAAAAATGCCACTAGCAAAAAATAAAAAATAAACTGGTATGTTTCCAAAAGGCCTCGGGCGCTATGGAAACCTGCAGTCTTCCTCGGGCACAATGTAGGCCTATTGTTTTGTAATTTGCATAGAGATAACACATTGTTTACCTCTACCTCTGTCTTTTCACTATTTAACTTTTAGTCATAGTGTCGTGTTTTCATAAACACCTTTTGCGGTAGCTTAATTCTAACGTAAACCCAAATAAATCCCACTTGTGTTTGACGAAGTACAGTGCCGGCTTTATTTATAACTTTTAACTTCCATTCAATTTACCTTTATGCTGATTACAGTAGACTCCCACCTATCCGGACTCCTTAGGACGAAGGCCAGTCCGAATAACAGGTTTTCCGGTTAAGCCGACGTCCCCAAAAACTCGTTAAAACGGACCGTTTACTTTGATATTCGACTTAAATTTAGGAGAGCATTGAATTTAGACTTGTGATCACTGGTCTCAAATCTTTCCCACGAGAACAGTCGTTTCAGTACCACCCACTTCCTGCCGATCTAGTTTAATTAAACAAATGTACTGATAAAAATTGTCCGGTTAAAGAGTCATTTCCGTCAAGTGTAGTCGGTTAAACCGATGTCCGGTTAAAAGGTGTCCGGATAAGAGGGAGTCTACTTTACTTATTCTCAAAACCAAATTTTATAAAAATGAAGCAAAATAAAATCTTCTTCTCTGCTTTGTTTGGAAAATATACCTTAGTAGCCATTTAAGACAGGGATGCAGAAATTCATCTAAGTTTCAAATATATAACCATTGTAGGAATGTATTTTTTTTCATTAAACTAGATCAAGATTTAAAATGTAGCTGCTTCATGCATAATTAAAACATATTTGGATAGAGAAAGACTCTAGATCAATGAACACTTCATTAATACTACACAGTATAAATGCATGGTATCAAAAAGAGAAAATACATTAAAAACAATATACAACTGAAATCAACTAAACAACCATATGATTAACTAAATAACCTGATACAAACAATTAAACGCTAAAACAACTCGTCTATAACACTTGTTCCTTGGACCTACCCATGATCCAAGACCACACTCCTTAACTCAACCTAACTAATTTTAAAATATGCAACAAAAATTGCCAACATTGGTGTTAATGTTAATAGATTTTACTAAAACAACAGTGTACCATAAATCATAAAACAAAAATACTGAGCAAAATTACTATGAGAAACTATTGAATTCCCTCATGTATTATTCTGCCTTATTGGCGTTAACAATTGCTAAAATAAAAAATAGTCAACAAATACTATTAAAGAAAAAACGTATGAATTCCTTTTTCTAATTGTGATTCTTTCTCATTGGTGTTGACATTAAATGCTATAATAATACAATGATTACAATATATCTTTACAATATATCTTTTACAATATATATTTTTTTTTACAATATATCTTTGAATGTTATTTTCTGATTATAATTATGCCTCATTGTTGTTTGCAATTAGTGCTAAAATAAAAATGCCCAAGAGATACTTTTTACAAAAAACTTTTGAATTCCTCTGATTTTGATTTTGTCTCGTCCTTATTTACATCAAATGCTGAAATAAATAAAAATACGGAGAAACTTCAATAAATATCTAAATTCCATTCTCTGGTCATAATTCCGCCTCATTAGTGTTGAAATTTCCCATGTTTCACTTTCTTGATTGAATCGTTAGATTTAGGTGTTGTTGAATGGTATATACAGAGTAATCGTTTTTCTTTATTTTGCAGCGATAATTCCATCTCGGATCTCCGGACCCTGTCTTGCACTTCAGTATTATAACAACTCACTTCTCAGCATGTTCCCTACAACTAGGATAGACTATCCCTAAAATCATGACGTCAATAAGATTTTGTACTTGGAAAATTTCAGGGTGTCGTTACAAGTTTCGCTTGGTTTGGTCTTTGTATTTGACTTATGGAATGTTTGTGTTTTTAACTTGTATATTTTACAATTGCATGAATGTTGTTTTAACCATTTTAAGTTATTTTTAATTATTTTATTGTTTAAGATTTTTTTATTTGAGTAACAGAATATAAATTTATTGTATCCAAATTCAGGTTGACACCCTGGAATTTCAATGAAGTGACGATTTTTGTTCCCATAAGAATACAAATGGTTATTTAAGAGTTTGTATGTTAACTCGTTAATCACTTCTTGTGTTAAAGGTTCACTTCAAACATTATTCGCCGCTGATTGTATGAGGTGGTTTAAATCTTGATGTAATTTAAAATTTAGAAAATATGCTAAACTTATGTTCTAGTGAATTTCCCATATGGATTATAATCGGTTTAAATGTGATTTTTCAGTTTTTAATTTATACTTCTCTTCAGGCATGTTTTACTGATCATTGTTGATTTGACAACTTAACTACTCAGCTTTAAATTGTTACTATATCACATTAACTAAATCATGTAATCTCTTCCAATTAAAAATATAAACTGATAGTGATTCTTTGAAAATCAGTCTTAAATAACAAGAGTACTAAGTTAAAATCTGAATATGGAAGTAATGTTTGAAGTAACCTTGGTTAGATTTCTAAGGTACCAGATGACTGTTGGTCACTGTCCAGTTTTGAAATATGCTGTAACGTTACGAGCCTGCTAACTAATATTTACTTGGATGTTAAACGTGTATTTTACCCGACACACTATGGGTCGCTTATCTTTCGCTCAGTACAACACTGTAGTCTGTGTACCTTGCTAGCTTTGCAGTGTTCCAGTCTTAGTAATAATAAGTAAGGTGCCTAAACTGGCTTGCGTTCAATGTACTCACAGCCTGAGCTGGCTCCATTATTTTTGTTTCTACAATACTAACATTTTTTTTCTTTTGACTTGAGACTTGAATAGGGTTCAATTGAGTAAAAAACTAAACGTAAACAATTTGGCACTCAATTGTAGATTGAAAAATTATTTTTTTTCTTTCAACTGTCATTAAAAGGGCATTTATTTATCTTTTTCAGTATAGGTTTTTCTTCAAACGGGTAATTTAATACTTTTCTGTTATACGTAACCCTTTTTGTTGTTCAATATTTTTTAATATTGAAATGTTTTTGGGTGGTAAATTTTAAGTATTATGAATTAAAAAACCATTGAATAATATAAATTACACTCGGTTTTTTTTATTCAAAAACTAACAGTAGAACCTCGATATTCTGGCTTAAACATACAACAGTTACGCCAGATTTAGGAAAAGGATGAACCATGAAGAGACCATTTTAATTGTTTACAATAGTTACCGTTGGTGACGGCTAAAGTTCCTGTAAATGTTGACTGCTAATAATCACAAATAATTGCAGTCTAGGAGCCTTGACCTTTTTATGAGCGAGTGGCGAACACGTGTGTTTGTGAGTCCTGTGCACCGTTGTGAGTCTCCCAGAAGTCTTTTTACACACAGAACATTAAGAAACAAGACATGTGTTATTTAACTTACAAGCCATTAGTATTTTTTACATTTTATGCCAGGGATCGGTCCAAACATTCGTCTTGTCTCTTTTTATGGACTCGTCAAATATTCTTTTTGGGAGACATGACAATTAATAGTGTTGAATAAATCCAAACAAAATGCTCGTTAATTTAAATTTATCTTCCTACTAAACTATAATCGTGTTTCCTAACAACATCAAAGCCAGCTCATGCCATGACTACAGGTTCAGTTTATCAGTGTCATAGAATGCAGGAGCGTTATCAACAAATTATTAATTATTCTAAATATAGACCATCTCTTTGTATTGTAGTTATTGATGTTATGATGTTATATTCGGTTTCAGGAATAATTGTAATAACCAAATGAAGTACACCACTAACATTCTAAATATATGTTGATCGTTTGATGTGTTGTTGTTATTGTTTGCTGTTGGTATGAGGAATACGAGAAATTTAACATTTTTTTCAAAGTGATTTAATGCAAATTTTTTTTATACAAAACAAGGAATACTGTGCCAACCAGTCGATTCTTTGTGAACCGTTAACCAAGATATTTGTTATACATGTTATCAGCGTATACACATATTTTACACATTAAGCTTTAAAAGTCCTCTCCGTTATGTAATAATCACTAATGCATTTAAACTAGTTAGTAGCTAAAATGTCAAAAATTACATTCAGTACCTTAAAAATGTGTGTTCATCATTAACTTTAATTGCCATAGTTCAAATGTGGTAGAGGCATGTTATTTTTCATGGAATAATTCTTAATATAAGCATTGGTTTTGGTTACTGAAGTAGGCAGATCATGGATCAAATGTAGCCAGATTTAGCCAAAGAAGTGTTAGTTGATGGGCTTCTCATAGAGTATAAGCTCTATAAGTGTTATAAGCTCTATTTTATTTTTATATTTTGAAACTAAGACCTATAGTTTACTGAGTTGCCCTACAGTTATTCTTAAAAAGTTAAAGTAAAGTGTAAAGTGTAAAGTGTGTTGTAGTTAAAAAGTAAAGTGAGTGCATTCTTAAAAAGTTTATTTAGCCTATAACATGAAAACAATATTTCACAGAAATGTTTGATTTGCTTTCAAAATGCTTTGATATTATAAATCTGGCTACAACTTTGACATAAGAATGGTATGACTACTTCACGATGTGTATCTTTGTAAAAGGTGCGAGTCAGAAGGATATAATAATTATAATTGTAGGTATATTTCTCAATAATCTTTGTGCTAACCATTATCAGAATGTTACATAATAATTCTTACGTATACATGTTCATTACAGTGCTTTCATAGTTTTATTAAATTTAGTTACATGATTTGAACTAAATGTTTGATACAGTTTTTAGTGGAAAATAATTTGAAATGGTCGATCCTTTTATTTATTTAATTCATATTTATATCCCTACTTATGTATCTACTTATTAGTCTAATAACAAAACTCAAGAGTACATTTTAAAAATGAAGTCAAGATTATGTATATTATAATATAGTTTTAAGTTAAGTCAAATTATGCTGTGTTATTTAACATATATATTGCCGATTTTGATTTTATTATTTACATAATGCAATATTCTTGATACATAATTTGTTTGTCTTTTAGGTAAGAGTTAAATAATATTTACATAATATTTATTTTGACATAATATTTACACTAGTTATGGGTGGGGAAAGATTTGTTAATATTTGTGTAATGGTTCTATTTTATTTTAGAAAACTAGGTAGACAAGAGTTATTAGCACTTTAAAAATATGTAGCAAATTCAGGAACGGAAACCTAAATTCTTCGTTGAATTATTTTCCTAACTGACTGACTTAGAGATATTTAGATTTTTTGATAAATTAATTAACTATTTTTATTGCTCCGATCTTCACAGTACAAATAAAACATAAAACTGCACGGCTTATTTTGCATTCTTAAATATATCTGACGATGATTAACTACTTTGTTCAAATGATTTGACATAGTTCTCCTTCTGACTCTCCGAGGAGTTTCTGAAAATGCCACTGAAGTTATTTATTTATATACTTGTAAATCATACTCGGATTCCCTTGACCTCAGAGAAGTTTGGTTATAAAGTAGATAGTCAATGGTGGTTTGCTTGTAGTGGTCTATAGCGATGCGATATACTGTAGATGTTTTTTCCTTATGGCAATAGAATCTTGTTTGAAACTTCTCTGAACTAACCCTGTGAAGTCGACATTGCTAGCCTTCCGAAATGACTGCAGTAGCTGAAGTACGAAATATATCAAATTAAACATTATTTTTATGTGTGAAAGTTGTAAAGTAATGCTTTATATAATAAATTATCACCTAGCTAGTTTTGACGAATGAGCTGCTGCGTGTAAATCCAAATATTTATTGTACTTATTAACTGATCTTTTATTAATGTTTCGTTAACCGTAGTATCGTATATTGTTGTATAACGCTTGACAGGTTTTTCACACATTTGTTATTCGACATTATTTCCTTGTCACGGTGTATACACCTATGTACTGTTGTATCATTTTTATACTGTTGTTAAACATTTCTCGTATTATTGCTAAATAAGAGGTTTAAAGTGCATTGTTGGTAGTATGTCATATAAATGTCAACAGTGTGAAATATCTGTATTACACATTTAGACTCGATATTAATAATTTAATTGTTTAAAGTTTCATAATAAACATGACACGATTTGTGAAGACAAACTTCTGAGTTATTATATTTTGGGAGGGTGGTCAATTGGTTAATTTGTAATCGTCCTTATGCTTGACTTCAATATTAACCTGTAGAAATGTTAATAATTTCCGGTTTGTAAATATTAATGTAGTGACAATTAGTATAATTTTATGTATACATTGCCTTTATTTTGCCTGATATTTGTTATTTTTAGTTACTTTTACATATTTATTTTTTAATGTTCGCTTTTATGTTATGAAATTGTCACTAATATCTCACAAAACTTATCATAATACAACACATAATATTTGATTATTTAGGCGACTTGTGGCTTTATTTAGACTACTTATACAATACTTAAACATGAGCGGAATAAATAGAAATCTCGTGTGTTATGTTACAATAATGTAATGGAAATTTGTTTGACGTTTTGTCAATGTGCAGTTTAATTAACATAGCAGAAGTTCCATGGATCTAGCATTCAATAACAACTTTTCAAATTGCTAATTTAATCAATTGTAATACACTATTACTCTTTATTTAGTTTAACTAAATACATTTTTGCAAGAAAGTGTTTTTATGTTGATTTTCAACCTAATTCACAATTTCTAAATTTGATCTTCAAATCTAAATTTGATTAAATAGTATTTATTAACTACTGTATTTGTTTTATTGTGATAAAATTCTGTTTGTAAAAAAATTCTTCAAACTATTGCTATTACATTGTTTAAAAACAATTCTTTATCCAATTTACATAACTTTTAAGGAACGTAAACTTTTTCACTCAATATTATATTTTAATATTCCTTCATTTTAAGAGTTTATTTTTTTGGGGTGATTGCAGTATTCAAGATTTGTGTGGATTTAGTCTTAATTGATTTCACTAACCAATTGAAAGACTAAGATTTAATTTTTTCTACGGTACAACATAATGGGTACAGTTAGTTTTTCATTTATTTCACTTAAAAGGTATTCTTTTGCACAATTTATTTGATAATTTAAGCTGCAGTTTCCTTAATGGATGAACAAAGTTGATATTTTTAACCATTGCATTTATTGGCTACAGAGCTGCAGGTAGATACTCAATTCAGTCATGAGATTGAATCATGCAGAATAGGTTAGTTTTGATTTTATGATAGAATCTCAAAAAGTTGACAAAACATTTTTAAAGCATTTACTTATATTTATGTCTTTGAGCTTTTGCTTGTTGTTTGACTGTGTTGATGCATGTTTTTTTTTTATGTATTGAAGTGTCAAAATAACACATGTATTGACTAAGGGGAAGTTCATTAAACCTTCATAAAATGGGTAACCTACTTAAAATTGTTATTTATTAGTTTATACAACTTTTTTAAATTTTATCAAGAAATTTAGAAAGGTTATAAAATATTTTCAAAAAACCGGTATTGATTAATTGCAACATATACATAATGGGACTTGTTTGATATTTTTGTTTTAAGGTAGAGGTTAATAATTTTTTAAGATGAATTAAAAGAAAGCATTCAAATAGATTAAAAACCCAATTCTTCACATTATTTATTTACAAATATTTATCAAAGCATTTTGATCACTTTTAACAACACTTTAGATAAATGTGTATATTTCATGTGTATTTTTGTTGTTGTTTTTTATGTTTATTTGTTTTGTAATTTAACTATAGGTTGATAAAAGGTTATGATATTATTGGCATGGTGGTTTATTTAGATTTATACCATAAAACAACACAAAATTTAACACTAGTGCACCATTAAGTTTTTATCTTTTTCTCTTTACATACTAGTGTATAGTGCTATAATTCCATCAAGTAGTTGTAATGATTTGTATTTGTTATTTGTGATATGTTAAAATTTGCTATTCATTACTGATGTATAGGAAGATAATTTTTGTATAAATGTAGGCCTAAAATATATTAATATTACAATTACTGTGGTTTCATTGTTTTATTCTGCATTTCCAAAACTAAACAAACACAGAGTTGTTTTAGAGAGTAAAATAACAATTTCTTAAAATAAAATAAATCCTTCATATAACAAAAATATTTTGCTCAATATAAATGTATTGAGTTATAAAAATACAATAGATAAAACTAAAAAAAATCAATATATGTAAATCAGTTACTAATATTTTTGAATCGGACAAAGGCAAAACTACTTACTGTAATCAATTATGAAATTCATGAATCCAATTTCTACAAAAGGACAAAATTCCCAGTGCCTATGATGCTTTATAAATAAATTTCTGTTGTAAATAAAAGTTTTAACAGTTAGAGCATTTGTCTATCATTTAGCTTTATAAATGTGTTTTTGCTCTTCAATTAATTGCAGTTAAGTGTACAATTTATTACCTATGATTCATACAAAACCTTCTATTTTCGACTCCCCTTTTTATTGCCTAACAAGGGTGTACTAACACAGTGTACATTTTCCTAACCTAAACTTTCAAACTTTTGCAAAATCCTTTTAGGTTTAATATAAAATCTCCCTTACAATGATTACAGTAGATGTAATTAATTATCAACCAGCAACCATTGTGTATTAACATTATAAATATGGGATGGCAATAAATGACAAATTATAAGTTAGTTGCATAGTGGAGAGAGAGGTAGAGGTTGTGGTGCCTTTATATCAAATAAATACATCGTGTCTGTACTTATACATCATACAATTACATCGTGTATTGGTGCATGCTTGGTGAGGAGGTCGTAGGGAGGTGTACATAGAGGTCTAGCACAAGGCCTTTTGGAGACAAACTTTTTATGCACCATCTACATAGACAATTTTTTGTGATTGGGAATCCTCCCATTAGAACTCTGTTTATTATTATTTGAGTGTCAACCTTAGTTTTCAAAAGTTTTAATAAGGGAACAGTCCCAACCCTTGTCTTGATACTGTCTTAACACTAACTTTTACCGAGATAGCATTGTTAATTGATAAATGGCATTTGAGTTCACTATCGATCTCGCTTGGAATCAAACCAGAAACGTCATATTTGAATGTGAGCACTTCACTTAGCTACACTGACAATTCATTATTCCCCTAATCTTGTTTTTTTTATTCATAAGAACATCAAACTCATCTCTGCTTAAGGTGTTTTTTATCCACTACTGACTTGTATGCAGACAAAATATTACATAGTGTGGTCCAAATACTTAGCGTAGGAGTAATACATAAACTAAAACTAAATAGCCATGTCCTCACTCTCATAATTTCTCTTAAACTTCATTAACAATGATCAACATCAGGTGAAGACAGTGAAAGACTGACTTTGCTATCCAATACCAATATCTCCTTCTACCTCTACCACATCAACTATATACTGAGATTTCTAACTCTAATCACTGAGAAAACACTTGATGGTACACGTAAGTGGTGTCTAGCACTGGCCGCGGGTGTCTAGGGCAAGGTCCAACCCCTTGCCTTCATGTACTAAGACGCTCGTGGAGGAATGAATGAATGATTTATTCCATTAATTTTGCTACATTGTAAAAATGTTAACAATTTTCACTATAACTATTAAGTTTTACAACATAAAATAATCAAGAAAACAGAAAGAAAAAATTTACAAAGCTGTGAACTTAATATTGAATTATGTAAAAAACTAACATAATAAACTTTATAATTATGTAGCTGGTTATAATTAATTGGTCTGTGGAATCAGCAGACAGACAAACTCTGCCTGTGCGTCTGCTGGGTTGCATTTAGTCCTTTAATGACCAAAATTTGTGGATATGGAAATTTAAACGGAGATTAAATAAAAAAAAAATTGGAAAACAAATTTTTTTGTATATTAATTGAGGATAAATGATATGCAATTGGTATGAAATGAGTGGTACTGTAGGTGTATAATGATAATTTCTGTGGGAGCAAGTTAACCATACGGTTGTGTTGGCCAGGAGCTGGGGGTGTGCACAGGAAGACCCTGTACTGGAAATCTTTGCACAGTGCTCGCCACTCAGGCTCATCCTTTCATGTTACAATTATATTTCGGGCAAAACATACTAGAGCTGAAAGCGCTCGGTCATCCCATAAGCCTTGTACTTTTTTGTGGGGGTGTTTGGGGCAATCCCACCCCTTACTTTGACCTGTAAATTGTTTGTAGCGCCCCTCTATACCTTAATTCTCTGTGCTCTAACCTTTCACTGTTTGGTTAGTACACTATCATAAAATAGTACCAAAAAATCTGCATCGCTGTAGTAGAAAAAAAGCAAACTAAGGCATTTTGAGTAGGTCTCTTAAATATTTAAATTTGTAATGCAGGAATGGCAGGGGGTACAATAATAATTAAATAAGCTAATATGAAGAAAACAAAAATTTGAGAATGAGATTGATTTTTATAAATTCATTATTTTAAAGGTTAAGGTGGAATAAATTTTTTTGTATTAGTTTGAAATCTTGAGTGTTTTAAGACTATCCATGGGCTGCTCAAAACCCATCAAAATCCTTTGGAATGTCAAATCCAACATGGAAACTGATGCTAAATTAAAATTTTATAGTTTGTTGCATAAATATAATTGATCTCATTTACAAATGGATGCTCTATTTAAATAACAGGACGGTGTGATAAGATATTTTACTTAATACATTGATTGTTTCTATGTTACATCAAATTTATTGGCAGATTTTAGCCCTTAATGTGAAGTGGCATCATCAGTGGTAATTGTTAGCGCAATGAGAAATGGATTCTGACACATGCTCAAACCCATGCATGATGTTAATTTCACTGATTTGTTTACAACATTTCTTGTTTGTAACAACCACACCACTCCGTACACTAGAATTAAGAATATACCTGAAAACCTTAAACTACTTATGTTGCCTTATAAAAGACAATATTTTCACTCATTCTAAATCACGTTTGTACTCCAAACAATTGGTATGTTGAAATAAAACAGTGAACTAATTGTGAAAAAGGGGCTAAAAGAATGGTATATGTTTGTGCAAGGCAAACCCAAGCCCTTAATAAAACTTCAATTTGTATGAATGGAAAGAATTAATTAATACTAAGGCCAGTGAGCCTTTGGATTTAATAATTCCTTGGCTTCATAGTCTGGAATACGTTTATGGACAGTTTTGAGATAGTCTTCTAACCAAGAACAATTTTAAAGTAAAATAAATTACTCCAGTGGCCAATCAAAAAAGTTGATTTATGGACTCACTGATAGGTTCTTCTATTCCAAGTATCCTCAAATTTTCAAACACACTTTGTATTACCATCTTAAACTTGGTCTTCCCAGTCAGCGCCTTCCTTCTGAGGAAGCTGAAATCTCCATCTCTATTGGCATTGAATCATCATTAGAATACTATATACCAATGGGAATTTAGTTATAGAAAATATTTGCTTTTGATACAAACTTGGTTAAGATAAAACTCTTCCTACCACACTATCTTCCTTCCTTTTGCATAATCAAGCCAAGGATGGTGAATCTATTCCTGAAATGTTCCTGTCTGTTCTAGGAATGTTCTCTATTCCTGGCTTTTTAGACCTATTAACTTTTAAGAGTAACAATCTTTCAAGGTTTATTCAATTTGGAATGAAACCGAACAAATCCACTACAAAACTAAATGACATCAAAAAGTGTTGATTAAATTAAGATACATGTTAGAATCTTGTCTAAGCTAATTAATACTAACCAAGATGTTTTTTTTTTGTTGCAGACTCGTCTATGAGAAAACATAATACTGCCCACCGTACATAATACCATCATCACATTGTACTATATTTACGTTAATCTTTACCATAATAAAACCCAATCCAAATATTTAATGCTAAAGCCATATTAGACAAGTATTTTATGTAACTATGTTTAATAGTTGTTTTTGTGATTTAAAGTGTATTTGATGTTAAAGAATTGTTTCATTGATACCTTACCCTTAATATTATATTTAATGTTTTATATGAGACTATATTTTATTGGAAGGTTGATGTATTTATTGTTTTAAATTAAAGACCTTGGCGCAATAAACCTTATAAGTTCAAATACACATGGAGGTGTAAGAGTAAATCTTTAGCAAAATACAGGCACAATAGTAAAAACCTTAGAAATTAAATTAAAAATCTTCTATTTTGAGGAATTATCCTTTTTCACATCAAATAAAGTTGTTACAGGAATGATAAAATTTTTATGATTCCCCAAAAATTTAAAAATAAATAGTTTTCTTGCAACTTAAACACATTATTAGTGTTTTCAGCTAAATATTAAGAAAATGTGTTAACAACCTCAAACATTCCTAAAAAATGATTCCTACAAATATATTTGTACATATTTTGTATATATATAATATTATTTATATATTGTATATATTTTATATAACCAATACGTTTGGAAGTCACATATTAGAACTAAAAGTCGTGGTCTAAGTATAGTTTTAAACACCATAATAAACACCATTGAACATTGAAGTTGCAGTTGGACATTGAAGTGGGATCACAATTTGCAACAAAACTTTGTTTTTTTTTTTCGCTCTACTTAAGTGAAAATGGTTTGGGCTAGCCTTTAGTTTTAAAATCATAAATTCTTGTAATTTTACAAATGCTTTCATTCTCAGTTAGGCCTACTACAAAAATTGATTATAATTAGATACCTCGAAAAGTTTCATATCTATAAATCATTAAAATATGACCTCGCCAACCTATTAAATGACCAAAACCACCACACCTCCAATTTAATTTCCAACTAAATAGTTGAAATTCAGACGACACTGACGCAATCTAGTGGTCGAGGATCAAGACAATACCGAGGACAAAGGTCAGGTCACATGAAAGTTCCAGCTGTTCTGGCTCGGATGCTAATTATTTCAGCTGGTGAATTCACATGTGTCTTAATTGTGTAAATACCGATCGGTAAATATTTATTTATTTGGATCCGTGTTTGTGTCATGTCAACTAAATGCAACTTTATCTCAACAACGCCCAACTGGTTAAATTTATTACTTACTGGACCCTGATGATGATGATAGCACAACAATCTGCTGAAACCTAGGTGGCAGATAAACTACCTACTTTTTTCCTACAGTCACCCGACAAAGTTGGCTTCCTTGTACTGTTTATAGTACAGAAAGCTGCTAATTGCTGTATATTTATACTTTGTCGTACGGTTTATACTTTGGCGCACATCAGGATTCCAACGAAACAACACAAAACAGCGTTGTTCTATTATGCACGTAATCCGTACGCTTGGAAATAGGTTGGCAACACTTAAAGATAATAATACTATGATCAGCTGATTGACTATTATAACTACGATTTAACCTGTAATTTCGTGTTAATAGGTTTATGTTCTATTTTCGTTCAACGCTTGTTTGAACACAACCTGAAGTGTGGTATTTGAAAGATGAATTATAAGTGGGCCTAACATGTTTAAAAATAATGAGCTCAGTGAAAGTAATTGTGAATATAATGGTAGACCAGAAATAGCAGAAACTGAAAACATGTTTCATTAAACCTGTTACCTGAAAAATCAAGAAAGAAGTATGAACGAGCATACGAACTGTTTTCCTCTTGGCGCGTAAGTAAGAAAGTTACAAAACTGTCAGAAAATGTTTTATTGCCATATTTTGAAGAACAGTCTACTTGTTTATTATGTGTTTGTACTGATTATTACTGTTTATACATGTACTCTTGAAAACAAGTAACACTTAAGATATTACGACTACAATCAGCTGGTGCAGTATTTAATTCCCATTCCGTTCATGGCTTGGGTTTAACCTAACCTAAAAACGTGTTGTATAGCGTTTGAAAGACTAATTATTTATATGATTTATAGTGACTGTAGGAAAAATATAATGTGTAACACGAGTGCAAAAGGTCTTTGCTGCACTCGAGATCATTCCCATTGCTCTCGTGTGCAGCAAAGTGCCACTTTCCTCACTAGTTACACAAATAACTATTTCCGAACTGAACGACTGAAGGTATTTAAATAATTTTTACGGTTTATTTATGACGACACATACTTTTGTCTTCAGGTTTATCACAATTGATATTTAATTTTTTCTACGATCCAGAATTCAATTTTTGACCATTGTTGACAGTATGTAAACAACTAAATTTGTAAATATTTTAAATCAAATAATTTTTATTTTGTTAATTTAATTCAATCTTAAATTTTCTTACTTTTAAAATGTAACTTTAGCTTTCTCAATTTCATAGGTTATGTTTCAAAGTTATTTTTATTTTATTTATATTTTTCAGTATTATTTAATACACCTTAGCAGTCGTATGTTTCTTTCACTCTTTTTACCTCTCTAGAACAGCCAAAGAGAGGCATGGGACTCGCAAAACATAACATACGCAAAACTAACCTATCTTTCGCATCAAAGTCCGACACGCTAACCACTGGGCCAACGCAGCTCAAACCCTCTTTATCAGTGATGGAAAATGATGACTAAAACCATCCAAGCAACACCTAAACAATCTGGTACAATATTTTCCTTATAAGTGATGGAAATTATGAATAAAACCATCCAAGCAACACCTAAACAATCTGGTACAATACTGTCCTTATAATTGATGGAAAATGGTGAATAAAATCCTTTAAAAAACATCACCTAAACGATTTCCTACAAGTATTCCTACCACATTTCTAGTGGATTGATGATATGTCCTCTCTTCACTACCAATGGAACTTATTACAACACAGGATACGTTTTGGCCAACAACATTTAGTTTTCATCCGTACGGTCCCTTGCGGTTACTATATCTATCTGCACCTGTGTATCGCCAGGGCCGCTATTTTCCGCAATTCCCCCAAGTTATCTGGCTGATGAATTACGGATATCGCGTCTTCAAACACCTGAACTGTGCAGGCTTGCTGAGCCTTTGTCTCATAGGAATTTCACTTGTCACTACAATTATAGGATACTAAAGTACTTTTACGTGTTCCCCTGAAAATAGTAATTGATTGGTTTTTTTACCGTGAACATTCAATTTTTCTAGTGAAATAGATATTAATTTAACTTTTTCATTTTGAAATCAGTGAACATACAATTTTTATATTGTGAAATAGCCATAGTTTTTACTTTTAGCGAATTTCCCATATAGGGAACAAGCTATTAGGTACCGTATTACTCATGGTAAGACCTGGACCCGGGACCGATTTACTTTTTTGTTTTGAGGTCCCTAGAGACCAAAAACGCCATCTGTTCAAATTCATATGTATATATATATATATATATATATATATATATATTTATATATGTGTCCGTTTAGCGCGATAACTCGAGCAAATATCATCAGATTTTCATGAAATTTGGTACAAACGTGTAAACCTACGTTTATTCGAACGAGTTCGCGAACCAGCATGATCGGACTATGGGAACAGGGGTCTATGGGGGGTTTTGTGGGGTAGAAATTGGTTTTTCCCATTTTTGACCCTAAAAACTTAAAATTTAGCAATTTCTTTCCAAACCGTTTTGTAGAGCTTAAAAAACAATTAATTTAGTATATCGAAGCGTTGTTATGCGCCTAATGGTTACGGAGAAAATTCCAAAAAACTGTAAATTTAAAATACCCATATTATTCTTATGGAGAATAAATAAACTGCTGTAGTTTGCTTGTTTATGAACATATTTTGATCAAATGGCAAATGGAAATTCGCTTAGTCTGCGGGTTTGCTGTGGCGGGGATATTTTAGTTTTTTTTAAACCAGCCAACATTTAATTTTTATGGTGAAATAGTTATAGTTTTTACTTCCTTTTCGTTTTTTAACCCGTGAACATTTAATTTTTCTAGTGAAATATAATTTTTACTTCTTATTTTATATACTAACGAATGACTAATTTGCCTTAAGCCATTGAACATTGTTAAACCATTTAGGGTACATTGTTTTAGGCACACGAATGTGACCGGGCTGAGGTAAAGTCTAGACTACGTTTGTTTTTGTCAATGTCCCCTCGTGTGTTTCGTGTGGTATGTTTATTCTATGTTTTCGTGTCTCGTATATGTTTTATTTATTGATTTCTGTTAACGAACTTCAAATGAAATGCTCGCCGGACACCTTGAGGCCTGACGGTTCAGAAGAAACGAAACTAGTTGCCAAAGCAGCAACACACGGTTACTATATGCAGGTATCGTAAACAATTTTAAGTATAATACAGTAATCCGGAGGATAAAAAACGTTCTGAAAATGAAGTAATTAGATTTTTCCAACTAAATCCTTCTTACCATCACATTAACCATTAAATGAAGAACAATTCGCTAAAACAGAATAATCATTATAGTAAAATTGATTCTCCCCGTTATTAGTTCTAAATAACTCTGTAATTCATACATCTCAAAAATGTTAATGTATTTAAACTCTCTGTATATTTTTAATATCTGTTGAAATAAAGTGCGTTATAAAACTGGCATTCGTAAAAATATAATTTATAAATAAATGTGTGTTGGCATAAATAAAACTCGCAGAATACAAAACCAATAAAATTACAGTCCCCAAACCCGCTTCTTAAAAACACATTTGTATCGAGCCTCCCTAAAAGAAATGAAAACGAAAATATATTCCGTTCTTTGTTCCTTCGATAATATGTGGGGGAGCTTGAAAATAATTAAAACTCGAAATTTAGCGTATGGTGGAAACGGGGAGGTGGTGCCGCTTTAGCTTTTAGCGTCTCAAACTACCCCTCCCCTCCCTCCCCCACCCATCGCCGATCCAGCAGTTACTGTTCTATTGTAGTAACCACGTTTAAGCTGAAAAATAAGTTGTTCAATGTGGTATTACGTGAGAAATTGCGACCTGGGATTTTCTCGATAAACTTAACATTATAAGATTGAACCAAATTAAAACCCAATACTGTAGCAAATGTTTAACCTATAGTTCCATAACTTATCAATCTACGAGAGAATTTCACTTATTGCATGAAAACGACCTTATCCATTTATTACTTTTATTTTAATCATCAAATAAACTTTTAAAGGCCTATGTAGTGAATTGTAACACCGCCACTCATGTACTCATGTAATAAGTTTTTTTTGTAGAGCAATTTTTGCAATGGCCTGAAAACTGTTTGTTATAGTGAAACTATATCTAAGATAAGAACATTTTTATTTTTATTTTGGCAATTTTTGTTTGAAAATTGGTAAATATTCTATGTGTATGTACCTTCAATCTTTTGATAAAAACATTTTCTATTGCTAAAATAAAAATAAAAAATTAAATTAAAATTATGTTTACTAAAAATAAGAGTATATTATCGTATTTATTAAAATCTTAGTAGGAAACATTCACACTCTTTCCAATATACCGAATATGAACATACCTTAAAATGATATCCAGGAAACCCCTTGAATGGTTTTAGTTTTTCTGATTTGAATACAAAGTCCTGGATCCAAACTTTTGGCCGTATTTAAAAGAACTTAGACCCAAAATACTTCCATTTCATGTATGCCATTTTCCCTTTGTGAAGTCCCATAATTTTGTTAGTAGTTTTTAATCAATCAAACTATTTGTGCATGTTTTCTGCTTTGCACGTGCCGAGAATAGCGAAAAATCCCATAATGTATCTATTTACTTAATAAATTATAGTAACATCAAATAAAGATCGTTTATTTGCATTGGGTATTTTGAATCATTGCCGTATACGATATTATAATAATGGACTAGCTTAAAAAACCCAGAGGAAAAAGAAAATTTCAAACTTAATATATTTATACCTTTGAAAACTCTGACTTCAAAATCAAATTTAAACGTGTTTCAACTACCGGTATTTAATTGTAACCTAATATAATATTGTGGAGATAAACTTTCGGCCTGCGTACAAACATTCGCGATTATACAGTGTGTCCCAAAAAGAATGGATCAAAATTAAACTAGCAAAAACACTTAATTATTTAAGGTAATAATCGAACTTTGTATACAATTTCTACCTTTACTTCCTAGGTGTTTTCCCTACCTAACTTCTACATGTTCTCCGTTATTTGATCTAAGAAAGTCAAGTTGGTGTTCCAGCTCTGACCACAAATTGAGGTGTATTTCATTAGATATTTTCTAAAGGATTCCCTTATAGCTTTAAGTTCACAATGCTTGAGATTGGCGAGCGATAGATACACTCGATCTTTCACGAACCTCCAGACAAAAAAATCACACCACAGATATCGTCTATATAAACAATTTAGTACTACGCTGTGTTTTCGAGTCAATTTCCATATTGCAAATTTATGTTTTGGAAATTCAAACGTGCTAACAATGGAACAGCTGATTACTGTTGAAGAGTATTGAAAAGACTTGAAGACGCAAGCTTAAAAATTAGCCATGACTTTTCAACGACCCTTGGTAACACGTATAAGCTGTAGATTTGATCCATTCTTTGTTGGGACACTCTGTATAGCCCTCCACAAGTTTGCAGAAAATGTATTTACTATCGATCTTTACAGAGAGTTTAGGAACCTAAGAAGAAAATCGGCTGTCAGGTAAGAAGAGCAAAATATTGTTAAGAGTGGAAGATATCATCAGCAAACGCGCCTAGTGATCGTGAGGCACGCTTCCGATTACCAGAAGCGGGTTATATGTAAATCCTTAAACAGCTCTAAAACAAAATGGTTGTGGTTGTGGAAAATCGGGAAACCCTAGAGGTACATGTATCGGTAATACCAATATTTTTATGTTCGTAGTTCAACCGAATTTTCGATCAACTCTACTGTACTGTTGGGTTGGATAGTTGTTTTCAACAATCCATGAAACTATAAAGTAATATATTCATCGTCAATGCATTTCATTTTAATCAGGAACCTTAGTAAAACTGTGACGCTTGAAATAAACAAATAGTAATTTCTGCAACTAGTAAGTAAAATCCCACTTACAAACGAGGGAAAAATGTAACTCGACAAAACGAGTGTAATTTCATCGAGTTAAAAAACTACACTTTACATACCAACTGCACTACATATTGTCTAAGGTTTGTGAGACAGCAAAAATATTACTTTAGTAGTATACCTGTAAATGACATTGAATGAAACGTTTGTTTAGTACAATAGGGCTATAACACAGCTTGAACTATATGTGGTGAAAGTAGCATATTGCTGCCGAAATAAGAAATACCCTTCCAAAAGGCAAACCTGCAGACTAAGCAAATTTCCACTTTCCTAATTTGATTTTCACTTAGATCTATAAAAATAACATTAGGTTCAATGATTACCTAGGTTTGCTGCTGCAGGGAGGCGTAATGAAGTGTGTTTTTAGTAAAATATTAGTAGCTTAATTTGAAATAAATAAATTTGCCAAAGTTGATCAAAATATATCCATAAATAAGCAAACTACAACAGTTTACTTATTCTCCATTAAAATAGCAAGGGCATTTTAAGTTTACAACTTTTTTTAATTTTCTCCGTAGCCAATAGACGTAAGAACAACTCAATATACTAAATTATTTGTTTTTAGGCCCTTCAAAATAGTTTAGAGAGAAATTATACATTTTTATGTTTTGAGGGTTGAAAAGGGGAAAAACCAATGTTTACCCCATAAAACATCGTTCCCATAGTCCGATAATGCTGGTTCGTGAACTCATTCAAGTTTGTCCCGCCCTTCACTTAAGCCAAATTTAATCGAAATCGTACAAAAATTACACAAGTTATCGCGTTCACGGACACATAGGCCTACTCATCCCAGGGCTAGGTCTTACCGTGCCACTTACGGCAATAACTACTTCCCTGTAGGCAAATTCGCTAATACCAGAATCTTAACTTGTATTTTGTTTGGTTTTGTTCTCATTCGGAAAAAGAAAAGTCGACAGATTAAAATGTTGACTAATCAGCTGTTTTGTAAACTAATTAATGCGAAACAAATTTCACTTCAAATGAGGTAACTCACTAACGCACTATTAATTTCACTTTATATAACAAATGTAGATTAAATTACATTATTTACGAGTTTGTTTCACCCAACTGCCCATAATTTCAAAACTAATGTTTCAAAAGTACAAGCCTAATATACTATTTTAAATTTTGAATTAAACACAATACTTCATGCTTTTGTTGTCTTATTTGACTCGTAGGATTTTGAGGTCCTTTTAGCTTATTATATGCAAATAATAACCATTCCTAAATTAGTATGAATCAGTTATATGCAGGATTTTATGCAGAACTAATCCACAATAAGTTTACTGAAGGTGATATCCTCACAATAGTCTAAACATTATAGGTATTATGATAGATTGGGTCGGTAAAAACTGTGGACAGTTCCGAAATAAGATACATTTGAGAGAGCTTAGGTTATAGATTACGAAGACGAATAAATGTCTGTAAATATTCTAAAAACTATATTATTTGACTAATCTAACAATTACCCATATAATAACATAGAATAGGAAAAAATAACAATTAAAATTGCCTCTCTCAAAGAAGAATTTTTACATTAACTATAAAATATAACAAAGTTAAAAGACATTTACTCTAACAGCATGTTGTATTGGTAACATAACACCGTGGAGGTAAGGCCGGCGCAAGAGGATGGTAATATTTTCATATCGATATGACATGGGCAGGGAAGTGGTAGCGAATACGCAAAGTGCTAAGTTTTACGGAACGCCAATATCACTTTCAGATCACTTATTTTCTTGGCTTCAGTTGATGTTAAATTTCTGATCGGGAAAAGCAATAATCCTTAAAGTTACTACACAACATTATTTGGATGCATGTTTTATTTTGCCTGAGTTCTAAATTAGATTAATATTGAGAATGATTGGACACCATTAATGTTATTTTGATGTATGTTTTCAAAATGTATTTGATTTAAATTAATGTTATTTTAATGTAATCAATTTGTTTGTGTTTTAAATAATTTTCAGCTAAGAAGTGTTCACGTGAAGGAAAAATATAAGGTGAGTACAATTTTTGTGTATTTTAAGCGAATTTCCCATAAGGCAATAAGCCATTAACGTAGGGTTCATGGTAAGACCGATAACTGGGACCGAATTATATTTTTCATTTCGAAGTCAACAGAAACCAAAAAGTCCGTTAGCACTCACTAGGAGTAGATCAAAAATCAACCAACTTTGATTACATAAAAAAAGTGTAAAAATACATTTATTCTAGCACGAGTTCACCAACCAGTATTAGGCTATGAAAACGGAGTTCATGGGGTGAAAATTGGTTTTTAATTTTTTCACGCCCAAAACCCATTAAATAAGCCTAAAAGCACATAAAACGTTTTTACCCATAACAATATTTTCTAAACAAGATTTATGGCCATAATAACAAACAATTTAGTACTTTAATGGATTGTTTTAAAATTTATGGTTACGGTTAAAAATCTGTCAATTTCAAAACCCTGTGCTATTCCATGAAGGGTGATTAAACTGTTGTATTTTGCTTGTTTGTGGAAAGGTTTTGTTCAAATTTGGCAGATTTATCTATTTCATGTCAAGCCAATAACATTATACTAAAAAAACTAACTTCAAATACACCTTCCCTGTCCAAAAAGTTCGTTGAACATAATGTTATTTCAACAGGAAATCAATCTTTTAGGAAAAAAAATATTTTGGTTTAAAATCAAACGGGGGCATGGAAATTGACATAGTCTGTGGGTTTGTGACAAGGGGTAATTTTAGATTTTGAAGCTCGAGGTGTTCTTACGTAGGCCATTAGGAAGTGGGCTTATTCTTGATGAATTGAGGTTTGTAGACATTTAAACTTTAGACAAGGCTAGCAATTTTAATAAAGTTAATAAATTTACATGGCTCAGGATTTATTAAATTTTTTGGTACAACACCTTTTCTTAGTAATTTGGATAGGAGTACTTGAACAGGGTTCGTTGTATCATGATTCGAGAGACGTTCAGTAGTTCAATTGTAGTTCAATAAGCTGGGCGAGGTTACAATTATGCAATGATTTCAGTGTCATGTAATAGGCAAAATACAATATAGTTCAATGTAGTTACGTAATTTTCGTTATGTTCAATTGTACTGGATTTAGTTGCATGATTTAATCAAAATTCACTTCGTGTGAAGGTAATCAGTCATAGTTGTCACTTCATGTGAAGGTAGTCAGTCATAGTTGTCACTTTATGTGAAGGTAGTCAGTCAAAGTTGTCACTTCATTTGAAGGTAGTCAGTCAAAGTTGTCACTTCATGTGAAGGTAGTCAGTCAAAGTTGTCACTTCATGTGAAGGTAGTCAGTCATAGTTGTCACTTCATGAGAAGGTAGTTAGTCATAGTTGTTACTTCATGTGAAGGTAGCCAGTCATAGTTGTTAATTCATGTGAAGGTAGTCAGTCATAGTTGTCACTTCATGTGAAGGTAGTCAGTCAAAGTTGTCACTTCATGTGAAGGTAGTCAGTCATAGTTACAAAAACGCGTTGCTCATCGTCTCAGAAATATTAATGTTTTTGAAATGTTAAACGTTAATGTCCGTTGTTCGTGTTGAAAGTTTTATAGTTGTTTGTTTTACTTTGACGACCTTCAAATGAAGTGTTAACATTATCCTTGTACAACTAAAGATGGCTCCACGGAGTTGAAACCGGTTGCAACGTAAAACAACGGATTGGATTACTTACATGCAGGTATTAAAACAACTAGTATATGATTTGATGTAGATTTAATGTAACTATGATGGCGTTACAATGTTTTGGACTTAGTTCCACTTGATAGACCACTTGACTTGAACCACCATTGTACATTTGTACAATGATGATAATGGCATGATTCCTATTAATAATACAAAACACTATACTTGTTCTAGTCTGCAGCCTACAAATTTCACCCAGATTCTAGTTGTAATTTATATCTTGGATTCTATCCCTAAACAAACACTGGCACCGTACAACCTATACTTTCGTCAACCGATATTTTATTGTCAACCGTTGTAATTAATTGCTGTATCATAGTTGAATACAAATTGCCTCAATTCGTTAACTACGGTCGGAACATAAGTGTTGGCAATATTTAACGTAGGATAGCTGAGGTAGGGGGAGGGGGAGGGGGGAGGTAAGGCGGTGACTGCACTCTCCTTGTCCGACACCACTTAAACACCTGCGACTCTCTCATTAAATAGGTATGGTTACTGGAGTCTGGGCTGGTCCACGCTTGCTCACCATACACCATACACCAGACACCATACGTTGTATACTGTACACACCGTACACCAGACACCATACGTTGTATACTATACATACCATACACCATACGTTGTTTACTGTACATGCCGTACACCATACGTTGTATACTGTACATACCATACATTGTATACTATACATACCATACACAATACGTTGTATAATGTAAATACCATACACCATATGTTGTATAATGTACATGCCGTACACCATACGTTGTATACTGAACATACCGTCCACATACGTTGTATACTATACATACCATACACCATACGTTGTATACTGTACACACCGTACACCAGACACCATACGTTGTATACTATACATACCATACACCATACGTTGTTTACTGTACATGCCGTACACCATACGTTGTATACTGTACATACCATACACCATACATTGTATACTATACATACCATACACAATACGTTGTATAATGTACACACCATACACCATACATTGTATACTATACATACCATACACAATACGTTGTATAGTGTACATACCATACACCATACGTTGTATAATGTACATACCGTACACCATACGTTGTATACTGTACACACCATACACCATACATTGTATACTATACATACCATACACAATACGTTGTATAGTGTACATACCATATACCATACGTTGTATAATGTACATACCGTAGACCATACGTTGTATACCGAACATACCGTACACCATACGTTGTATACTATACATACCATACACCATACGTTGTATACTATACATACCATACACCATACGTTGTATACTATACATACCATACACCATACGTTGTATACTATAAATACTGTACACCATACGTTGTATACTGTACATACCGTACACCATACAATAGATCTCATACGTCATAACTTTACATACCATACACCATACACATACTATTATTTATATTGTGATGTGATTTTAACATAACTACTAAAATATTTTTAAAGGGCTGGTTTGTATAAAGCAATTCTGATAATAACAATTAATTGAAAAATAACCATGATTTTTTATAAAGCTAACCAATTGAACAATAATTGATGGCAGTTAATAAAAAGTTGTTACATAAATATAATATATTAGGGTAATGGATGTAAAACGTAGTTTCTGTGTGAGGGTGTGTGAAAGTTTCGCTATATCTGAGTACAGATTTCATTTGATGGATAGAATATTATACTTAAAATATAATAAAACGTTGACCGGTGTATTTCTATCAACCATCTAATTTAGAAAGGTTGTTTAACCATCACATCGGGGTTTTTTTTATAAAATGAATGGGCTATAGATTCAAGTTGAATCTAGGATGAACCAATAATTAGTTAATCTTCAAAGCACTTCAATAAAAACCTATCAACTCATTGAACTGCAAAAACAACTGATTAGTCTAATATAAGAATTAGCCGATTATGTAACCTCGAAGTGACCGCTGTGTTATCATTAGCTACTGCCACTTTACCGAGCAAACGCGAAACGGAATAATATTCAGTTGTAACTATTGGAATGATGACATTATGTTTGTGTTTAAACTTAACTCTTATGTAGCCTATGGTGAATCGAAGGAGGATGTGCCAGTCGCGACAAAATATATAGCCAACTGCATCTTAATTTCAAAGGTAACAAATTTATTTTGTACTAACATATCAATATCTAAGAGAATTACGATTTCTAATACAGGTTGCTGAGTACATAGACATGATTGAAGTTTGAATTTTTTTCTATAAATAATAAATAAGCCATATACATTTTTAATGTTCACTTGTGATTAATTTATTTAAATAGTCTCTTAATTCATATTGAATTAATATTCCTGGTAATACATTATTAATTATTATTACAAGATATTGCTGTTTAGGACATTCATTGGCTTTTAATACAAATACTTATATTTTGTAAACAGTTGCCAACACTGACTGTATACTAAAATTAGCTACCTAGGGTTAGAAGGGAGGTGTCCTAACCCTAGGAACCATTATTAACATCATGACCAACAACAATTTTTTGTCGCCTATGGTCAGGATTTTACCGTTATGATTAACACTACTTTTTAACCAAATCATTTGCACAAGATGGACATACTAGTGTGAAACTAAGTCACCCAAATTTTAGTACATAACATGACTCAAAACTAGGTCCTAAGCTGTGGAAATTGAGGGAAACATGAAATTTTATAGTAATTAGGCTAACCCTCTCATCTGCCAAGGACTTATATATCTTTGAGTCAAAATAGGCGATTCTCCACATAGTGTATATTTAAAAGGAACCTTCGGATAAGTAAACCCCCTTAAGAGGTAATAATAAACATTCCTTAAACCATGCATGGAATATGATAAATAAATCTTAATAAGGTCACAGTATGATAATAAATAATTCTTAACGAATAGCCCATTGATGCAATTAATTATTTAAAAAGTGATACAAGGAATGACGATGAGTCCGTCACAGTTATACCTGGGTTAAAGGTGGGAAAGTCATATTTAGTCATGTATAAGGTGATGGTGGACTCATTGTACTAGGTACTGTTATATAACTCACTTCATACAATGAATGGTGTTTATAATAGTATAGACCTTTAAGGTATACCCTAAAACTTATTGATTATTATAAAAAATAAAACTTACGTTATAATTGTAATAATTTATTTAATTTCTTTTTCTAAAAAAAATCATCATTCTCCTTAAAGCATTTATTGTTGTAATCCTGTTTCATGTTTTAGGGAATTGATTGATATTTTCACCATTTTAAAAATTTATTTGATATTAAATACAACTTTTTGGTCTGTAACTCAATTATGGATATAAAATAGAATTATTTGTCACTATATATCAATCTGTTTGGATGCTTAATATAGTAAAAATCTCGTCACTTATTTACGTCAATATGTAATGCAATGGTATGAGGTATACACAAGCAGATTTTAATTCTAATTTAGTTTTGGTTTTGCCACCGAAAATAAAAATGAGTGAATTCAAACTTTAAGTTTGACTATTTCTAAATAATATTTACTTTAAAAAAATCATATTAAGTTAATAAAGCCACTTAAATATTTAACAATAGCATATTTATCCAACAAAATAGTTTTATATATTTATACAAAAGCTATAGCTTAATTATTGCATTCACAATTTTTCACAAAACTATTTTTGTTTTATTTATCACAAACTTGTGATAAATGGTGTGTCTTGGAACCTAAGATATAATTAATTCTTAACAAAAATTAAATATATGCCTAGTTCATACCAATTAAATTAAGTGGTTTTATAAAATATATTACTAAATACATACACACTATTTCTTATATCCATTTGATTTATCATTAATACATGATGAAAAACTATTTTAAAACTCTCAAAATAATAAGTTATGTTCAAACCTTAACCAAATCCAAATAAGCATAAAATCACTTCAATGTTTATTAGTATGATTTATATTTGCAACAAATCAGTTTCATATATGTATACAAAATAACTGATTCCTACATTCAATATTCTTCAAATATTATTTTATTTTATTCAAAACCAAATTAACTACATATAATGGTAAAAAACTTAATATTTACTAGAGTCCACCCTGTGGTTGAAAACATGACCAAAATTATGTACTGTGAAATTTTTTCTATTTTCACCCATGCTGTTAAAATAACATGTAATTGGAAATACTTTCATTTTTTTAAATTTTCTGTTTATATTTTGTATTTTGTTACCAGCATGACAACCTATAAGGCCATGTAAATAAAAAAAAATTAAACTCATTTTTGAGCTTATTTTTAGCTTATTTTAATTTATAAAGGGATTCTGCACATCTATGGTACAGGCAAATATCTTTTTAACAGTATGTGTAGATTTTCCCTGCGATGCACAGGAATTGAGAAAAAAGGTTTTAAACAAACATGCTTGTATATTATCGAATTAGCTCCATGTTAAATCTCGATAAAAAGTTGTAATTTCATTTTTGGTCCAATTGTCATAAAATTCTCAAAATACAAATAAAACCTGAACATATAGGACCAATGTCTTTTATTTTGGCACAACCCGCGTATTATTCAGTCCAGTAGTATGGTCAGACTAGCTGTCATAAGTTTTGCAACAGTTTTCGATATAAAAGATTGCGGGTAAAAAAATAATGTGACCAAGCAATTACACTTTGAAATATTTAACAATTTTACAATTAGGTTTAGTAGGTTACTTGATAGGCTAGTACCATATAAAATTAAGCAATATGCTATAGTCTTATTGGTGATAAGTCTTTAGTCTTAAACTGTGTTATTTAATTAATGTTTTATTTTTATTTTATAACAGGATATTTGTTTTATTCATTCAAATAAAAGAGCTTTTTGATGGAATTGTATTTTATTTTATAATTTTTAATTGGATATTGTATAAACTTATTTTGTATTTTTTAGAACAAAAAGGATAATACTAACGTCAGCAGCCATAGGCGAACTATTGAGAGGGGAAGAGAGAAATATCTGAACATATACAAAAAGTTTCATCATAAGTATTGGTAAACATTTCTCCTACAATTATTATTACAACAATTATTAATAATATGTGTTTCGTGAACTGTGTTATATGTTTTGTAAATTGTGACAACCACTTCTGTGGGCAATGTTGAGACCTGACAATGACAGCGACTGAAGATGCATTGTAATTAATGCGAAACGCGTCTCGCAGGAGATAGAATTTTGGACACCTTAGGCTACCAAAAAGGTAAAACTACTGCATTAACTAATGTAGACTTCCCGTCTATATGGACCAGCTGTTACAATTTTTTTATTAAAAAAGAACGTAGTTGTGTGAGCCAGTCACAGAATGCGCTAGTGGATAAAGTTTTATTTTATACCTTTTTTTTTTGCTGACCAGGTTGATTGGTCATAACAGTTTGCTATAACTCATCATAAGTCATTCCCTAAGTTTGTCTTGGTAAAACGATCGTGTAATCGGCAGAATTTAGTAATTTATGTCAACGCAATCTGTATGTGGCTCACATCAACTACGACGATTTTGATAAAAGAATCTGGCTACAAATATAACATGGGGGATGGAATGTCTAGTTGTATTAATATTCAAAGCTAATGTTAATTAAACTTCTTGAGTGTATTCCTTATATTCGATTTGGGAAAAATTATCTTTATAAAATCAAGGTCTTCAAAAGCCAGTTTTTGTTACCAATTAAATTAGTTACCAGTTATATCAACTATCAGCTTCATAATTCTGATTATAAATAATCATAATTTACAGTTTATTTAAAACTCAACCATTTGTTATTGATCATATAACTGGTTAATTTTATATTATAAATAATTTAATTTTCACCTTTTATTAATAACAGATAATTATATTTTAATAGTTGTGTTCATATATTTTGTATGATATTATACCTAATAGATACTATGGTCATTGAACATCAAATTCCTACAGCAGGTTTTCGCTTGGCAATGAAGCAAAAAGTCTTTTACATAATGAAGAAGTATTGAGTACAAGTACTCGATTCCTGGACCAAGTTGTTAACTAAAACAAGAGGCTCAGACACCAAAGTCTCAAATACAAGCTTAAAACCTGGTACCCCTAAGATTTACCAATCAATAAGAATTAGGAAACCCATTAAAAGGATGAGTTATTAAGCTTTCTAATAAGTGAGTATATAGTCTTTCTAATTACTAATTATTAGAGCGTTTGGTTACTTTTTTAACAACTCACAATTATTTTTAACTTTTACAGCTCCAAGCCATGAATTTAGAAGATGGGTGAGAATAAAAAAAATTGTATAACACAACCTTAAAATTGAGTTTTAATTATAAGTTTGCATCACCTCTAACTAACCATTTATAACAATATGCTATATTTTTCTATCACACTCATTTGCTTATAATAGTGTATTTTCTATTCTTAAGGTTTTATATCTTTTGAAGTTGAGTAAATTTGAGTAAATTTCAAACCATAGATTACACTCTGCACTTTCTGTTTTGCCGTAAACATCGTAGTGGTGACTGGCGTCAGGCGTGCGAGTCATAATGTTGGCGACTTATAAATTTAAATGGTTGTAACTTTAAAACCAAGTAAATTTATAAAAATCACAAAAATATCTTTAAGAGTTTTAGAAAAAAAATCCAATTTTTCATTTATGATTGTTTCAAATATCCTTACACGTGGCTAATTTCAAAATTCACACGATCGCATGGGACGCAGAGGTCTATCCACAATTCCGAATTTGTTTTTAACACAAACTAGAGACTGCCACCGTCCTACATACCAAATTTCAACTCAATAGCTCAAATAATTACGGAGATGTTTTGCGTCGAGCAAAGATCAATAGTTACGTCCAGCTCAAAAAATGTCCCAGAGGAATTAAAGTTATATTACCAAATATATTATATATGGAAACCTTTTCTATGCAATCTAAAAAAAAATTCGCATTTTATCTCTATCTCTTACCGTTTCCAAGATACAAGTGATTTAAGAGTTTTGGTGGTAAAATAAAATTACATATTTAAGTATATGTTTTAAGTTGAAAAAAGTGCAGTTTTTAAAAAGATTTAAGTCTCAAAAATAGTTCTAAGAACCTAATTGTTTTTACTCACCCAGGTTATCACGTTTTAAATTGATGGAAACGGTACCCGTGATTGGAGTTCAGAGTACACTACTGAGCGATTGTCACGAATAAGTTGGATATACGTTCTACATGTAGTTCAACTTCAAAGTTTATTCTTCATCAATCATTATGTAGGAAAGGCTAACGCCAAGTACAATTACTATTTTGTTTCCTGTCATTTCAAGTTGTGAATGTTTTTCATTGTAAAGTGGCTATGTTATTGGGAAATAAATAAATACAGTTAATTTGAAAAGTGTTTTGTCTTAAACTGTGTTATTTAATTAATTGTTTTATTTTTATTAACAGGATATTTGTTTTATTCCTTCAAATAAAAGAGCTTTTTGATGGAATTGTTTTTATTTTATAATTTTTTATTGGATATTGTATAAACCTATTTTGTATTTTTTAGAACAAAAAGGATAATACTAACGTCAGCAGCCATTGGCAAACTATTAAGAGGGGAAGAGAGAAGTATCTTAATATATATAAAAAGTTGCATCGTAAGTATTGGTGTTTTATCAAATATTGGTGTGTGCAATCAATTATGGATTTCAAATATAATTATTTGTCACTATATATTTTATGTTGTTCATTTTGACTCTTGGTCGGAATATATTAATGATAAAGTAAAATGATTACCTTAACCAACCACAGTTGCTGGTATGACAATTAGTTTCGTTCCTTAGAACTTCGTCAGGCCATTGTATGCAACCACATCATCAATGTATTAATACATTGTGGTATGTCATTGTGATTTTTTTAAACACTGTAAAAATCACAATAGTAAAAACTAGTCAGGTTGATCAAATTATTAAATTGAATAGAAAGTGATAAAACTGGTTAAAACTGTAAAGGCTGGCCAGCACTGTCTTATCACTGTCACTGACTGAATCATAAGGTGTCGTCATCTCTCCAGTGCCACCTGTATTTCAGTTTGTCTTGTTCTTCTAATTATTTACTTCTTTGATTTGTAGCTTGTCAATATATGTATCAAATATAATTTTTGACTGGAAAGAAGTCTGATCATTTAACATACCAATTGACGAGACCATAACTATCATTCATAACAATTTGAAACAACAAAATAAATTAAACATAAAAGATATTGATGAAATCACAGATCTTTTAAAGTTTGTTCTACCCCAGAACTATTTAGAATTCGAGAAAAAATTTTATATTCAGAAAGAAGGACTAGCAATGGGCAATCCATTATCAGGCCTCATAGCTGACATTTTCCTCAATCACATTGAAAATGCACATATACTCACGACCGACAATCGAACACTTGCTAAAATATCAACTTACCACCGATATGTTGACAATATTTTCGACATTGTAGATGGTAATAGATTACAGGCTCAGTCAATATTATCTCAACTCAATAGCATCCATAACAACCTCAAGTTCACTTTAGAATGAGAAGAAAGCCAGGCAATCAACGTTCTAGATATTACAATCAAGAAATCAAACAACAATTTTCACTTTGAAATATACCGAAAGCCAACTGCAACAGATCACACAATTCATAAAACATCAAACCACCCTTGGTTACACAAACTTGCAGCATATAACTCCATGGTCCATAGACTATTATCATACCATTTGTACCAAGAAGCTTATAATACGGAATACTTCACTATTAAGCATAACGCCAGAGTAAACGGTTACAAAACTCAAATGGATTCCATAATACCAAAGAAAAAGCAGAACATGAATATCAGCAAAGAAAAGTCAGAAAAGAAATACATTAAAATACAATACTATGGAAAAATAATACGCTATCACCAAAATATTTAATAGAAACAATACGACTGTCGCACATTCCGTAAACAACACACTTAAAAGTTTTTCCACGCCAAACCTGTCGCCGTAAACAACTATGAAAAATCAGGCATCTATAGAATTAACTGCTACGACTGTCCAAAGTACAACATCGGCCAAACCGGAAGATCTTTCAAAAGAAGATTTAAAGAACATATACCTAAAAGATCACAACATCAGCAATTCAGTTATATCGGAATCACACAACTACACATCTATTGATAAGATCATGAAAATAGTTGAAGTAGTACCAAACAGTTTTAAGCTCGATTTTAAAGAAGAATTCACCATCTACAAAGCTAAAAAAACTCGACCCATTTAATATTTTAAATGATCAGACTTCTTTCCAGTCAAATATTATATTTCACACATTTATTGACAAGCTAAAGATAAAAGAAGTATTAAATTAGAAGAACAAAACAAACTGAAATACAGGTGGCACTGGAGATATGAAGACACCTTATGATTCAGTCAGTTTTATTTAGTCAGTGACAGTGAAGACAGTGCTGGCCAGCCTGTACAGTTTTAACCAGTTTTATCACTTTCTATTCCATTTAATAATTTGATCAACATGACTAAAATGGGATAAACAAGCAAACTACATCTTAAAATATTCTCTTAGAATAACATGGGGATTTTAAATTTACAATTGTTAATATTCTACTTTACCAATAAACATACAAAAACATTTTCATATGCTAAATTATTTGTTTGTTGACGCCCTTTAACCCCCCGTAAAACCCCATTCCCATGATCGGATCATGCAGGTTCGCGAACTCATTCAAGTTTATCCCACCTTACACCTTTAACCCGAATTCCATCAAAATCGGACTATATTTGAAGGAATTTTGTTTTTGGCCTCTCGGGAAGTAAATCGGTCCTGGCCTGGCCCTAGGTCTTACAGTGCTACTTCCCCATAGGGAAATTCGCTAAAACCTACCGTCCGATACTTCCGGTGGCCAATGGTATATAAGGGACGCCATTTTTGTTTCTTGTCATTCGCCTATTGGGTCCTATGATGATTGTAGTGTCCGATTGAAATCGATCATCACTTACCATCTTTTATATGTATTTACCGTCTTGTGAGAAAACAGTATAAGTGTAAATACATTATATAAGTGTTATTTGACGTTTCTTTTGTTATTTCAGGTCACTTATTTACGTCAATATGTAATGCAATTGTATGAGACATATATACAAGCTGATTTTCGTTTTAATTAAGTTTTGCTTTTGCTGCATACAAAATGGGTGTGTTAAAATTTTAAGTTTAGCTATTTAGAAATATACTGATGTAAGGGAAATGTTTATTAAATTTAAATTATTTTAATTCACAGAATATATAATGTATATAGCATATCATGATCAATGGTTGATTAGTTATACTAAATTACACTTCACCTTATCGGCAGAACTGCAAGGTAATTGACAGCTGTCAATTAACTAAAGTTAATTTTGTAATGAGCTGATTCCTCAATCTTTCTTAGTTGGCTGATTCCCATTAAAAATTGTACAAACTCGTGAAATAGTAAGTAGAAAACATTTTAATTTTAAGAAAACTGATTTCTGTGCTTTATATTGCAAATAATATTGTTTGCCATGTTTTTATCTATGATTGTATGTAGTCTTTTGGTTGTATGTCAGTTATTAACCTTGAAATTGTCAAAGATTAAATATTCAACTTCCATGTCACATTTGGATGATAAAGCACATGTTCTGACAATACCGGGTGTCCGAAAAAGAACTTAAAATTTTAAAGGCAAATACTGATACCAAATAAGAGACTATGTTTAATGTTTCATATATGTATTTAAAGCTTAAATGCTTAAGTTTTATTAGCGCTGGATACTCGTTTCGACGATCGGTGGATTGGCATGGAAGGAAGGGTCCATCCAATGGCCTCCTAGGAGTCCAGATATGACTTCTCTGGACTTTTTCCTTTTGGGCGCAGTAAAGAACCATGTCTACTCGGTACAGGTTCGAGATCTGAATCACCTCCGACAGAGAATAGTCACATGTGTTGGTGCAACATCCTCTGAAGTACTGACCAATACCTGGGAAAAGGTCAAATTTTGCTTAGATTTATGCCGGGCCACTAATGGTGCTCATATCGAGTTATACAAAGTTTATAATGAAACTTGAGAATTAAAGCTTTAAATACATATATAAAACATTAAACATAGTCTCTTATTTGGTATCAGTATTCGCCTTTAAAATGTTTCAGTTCTTTTTCTGACACCCGGTATTTCATTAATTATAAAATCACTTTTAATTACAGTAATTATGTTTGCCTCAATTACGTGTAAAATAGTATTACTTTAGTTTACCTGTTATTTTTTTGTAATTGTTACAGATGAGTTCAAGTCTTAGGTAGGCCTACAAATTGTTCAAGTACTTGGAACAATCATAGTGCTGGAACTGGGAATTACAGCCTTTTTAAGCCAGGTGAATCATAGGAATTTTAGCAAGTAAGACTGTTGCCTTACCTAGTTACTGAAATATTAGAGTTAATATTTATAAAGGAAGGTTATAAAGGGTTTCCATTATTTTAGAAGAATAAACTTATAATTTGTTATTACGATGAATTGGAGTAATTTGTCCAGGATCCTACCATCTTAGGGAAATCACCAAATGACAGGCTATCACAGCTAGCCCTATCTTAGCTGCCACTATAGCGTTGAGAAATAATAATATTCTAAATCAAATCTTGCATTTGCCTACCTACTCTCCGGTGATTGGCATATACAGGGGTACTGGGTAGTGTATAGAAATAATGTTTACTTTTTTAAAATTCATATTAGGTAAGTTAATAAAACCTCTTAAATATTTAATAATATCATATTTATCCAACAAAATGGTTTTACATGTTTATACATTAACTCCGCAAAAAGAGCTTCTGAATGGTTTTCAGGGAACAGACTGGCTCTTAATGACCAGAAATGAAAACCCAAGAAATAATGTCAAGCTTAAGTAAAACTAATTCTGTTTGTGACTCTGTCAAACTCTTAGGCTATACTTTGGACTCTGAGCTTATGTGGGATGAACAACATGTCAACGCCCTATGTATGAAACTTAATCGAGTAATTTGTCTTTTGAGGAAATTAACATCTGAATTGCCTCCTGACATTGTGAGACTAGCTTTTTTCTCTTTTTTCAGTCACACGTTGTGTATGGAACCTTGCTTCGGGGTCACTCCCCACAGGTTCAGAAGGTCCTCGTGCTCTTCATCTCCTTTAAGGTCGACTCTAAGTCGGGGGTTTGGAGCTTGTGGGTCGAATGGGCAAACGGGCTTACTGCATGTGACATGGCTTCGATGAATTCATTAAATTCCACCAACAGGGGGCGGCTACCGCAGGCAGTGTGAGCCGGACTCCGGAGAATGACTTGCAAGAAGTCTGAAGCTGACGCTACTTCTTGTTTCTCACCCGACTGGGTGTAATATACCTCACAATTACTGTACATCATGAGGGAGGGTTGGGTTTGTAGAGCCGAGGAGCGATCTAATGCCAGGACTTTAACGTTGGTCTCATCTTCGGGGCGAGTGATAGTAGCTGATGGAGGCTTTTTATCAATTGGTCGTATTTTTTTTAGAATGCTTCCGTCTTAGGGGTGAGTTTAGTTTCAATCACCCGTGGAGATTTGTGGGGCTGTTTCGCTGGGCCCCATGGGTTGGTTGATCATCTTAGTTCTCGCACCACGTGCTGACGGATTTCCTCCGAGGTTTCTTCCCTCAGCGATTGTAAAGGTTTTCCCTGCGTGATGTATTCTGCGAATAAACATATGAATACCCCACAATCAAAAATGTTGCTTTGCTGTTGACAGGTCTTGAGGGTGTTCAGTGTCCTTTTTCTTTCGTCGGACAACTATAAGGGCCCAGTGTCCCACGTTGATGTTCGGGTGGGATTTGGTTGTGGTGCTGACCTCGTGGGATACGTTGGAGAAATTTTCCGGTCTGATGAAAATTGGAAAAAGTGCAAAATCCTTTCCTAAAGGGTCTTCCTTTGCCCACTTCTTCACTCCATCGTACCCTTGTCCCTCTCTGTCCCACATTTCAAAGAAAAAACTTGGGTAGGCCATCGCCTTTTTTGATCGAATTTTAGGCTGGATTCCTAGTAGTTTCATGAAGCAGTTCACAAACTTATAATTTAAACATTGGTTTGGCTTAAGCGTTTCATAATCTTCCTTACTTAGCAGCTCTAACATTCCTGAAAGCAAAAACAAAGGTAAGCAAAACATACAACAAACAGGCAACATGTATCAAATATAGGCTAGAATATATTCTCTAGTGAAAAAAGATAGGAACAAAAGGTTTCGGGGTTAGACTATGAGGGGTTTGAGGTCTTTGACGTGGGATCTCTTCGTTTCTTCTTTTTCATTTTGGATTCCAAATATATTTGTTCCTTCAGGGCGTACAATCGTGTAGAGTCCGTCAAATTTTGGACCCAATTTGGCGGCAAATCCTCTTGCAGCATCTGAAATTTCATGTCTCCTGCATACAACTATGACGAAATTTCGGGATGAGAGACAAAATTAGATTTTTAAGTACGTAATTATCGTCTCACCTGAAATTCTGTCACACCTTAAATTTGTCCAGATAGCTTAGCCTACTATGAGATAGTCCAGGACTCTAACGTGTTCGTTAATTATAGTTTCGAGTTTATTGGCTCAGAATATTAATTACAACAATAATGCTTACAATGTTAAGCTTACCTTTAACAAGTGCTCGTCATAGCCACTCGAAAAATACGTAAAGTTAAATTTAGAATTTTGACTAACCTATGATGAATGCGAATAAGCCTAATTAATTGGAAACTTAACTAAAACGTGATTCGGTCGTTATTGTACTTGGTAACCACCAAAGTAAACTTGTCGGGAAATTTAGACTCGGTCGAACACCAGAGTCGATACGGGGTTTCTTAAATCAATTTTAAGTAAGACGTTCAGGGTAACGGGGTAAGCCCTACAGATATTGCTCGGATAAGTTAAATAACTTTCGTGACAAGTAAGAGTCGGAAGTAAGTGTGCAACGACGGGAAAAAGCGTGCAAGCCACGCGCAGCGCGCAATTGCGGGTACAAATAAAATAAAGGAAATAAAGGAGGCTTAGGATGTCGCAACAGCCATTTGAGAGCCACGTGATCGGTGACGGCTACGAACTGGTAACCTTCGAGGTACGGCCTAAACTTCTTCGCTGCCCATACGAGTGCCAGGCACTCTTTCTCGGTTGTAGAGTAGTTCTTCTCCTGATTAGTGAGAAGACGACTGGCATACGCTACTACAGCTTCCTTCCCGTCGTTGTCTTGAGTGAGCGCCGCGCCTAGACCATAATCGGAAGCGTCAACCTGCAAGACGAATGTTTTTGAGAAATCGGGGCACGCAAGTATCGGTGCGGTAACGAGCTTGTCTTTCAGAGATTCAAAAGCACGCTCCTGCTCCGTGTCTTAATTCCACTTACAATCTTTGCGTAAAAGTTGAGTTAAAGGTCGAGAAGTGGCGGCAAAATCACGGAAGAAACGTCTATACCAGGAGGCTAAACCAAGGAAGCTCCGCAGGGTTTTGACGTTGATAGGTCGGGGGAAGTGTTTGATGGCAGCTACCTTCTCGGGATCGGTGCCTATGCCCTGATCATTCACTATATGTCCGAGGTATCGTAGTTCCGTCTTACAGAAGTCGCATTTCTCCGGGTTTAGTCGTAATCCGGCGTTTTTTAGCCTACCGAATACTTCCTGTAGCAGGTCAAGGTGTTTGTCGAAAGTAGTAGATACCAGAACTAAATCGTCGAGGTAGGCGAACGCGTAGGGCTCAAGTTCCGGGCCTATCACTCGATCTAAGAGTCGTTGGAACGTAGCCCCAGCGGAATGGAGGCCAAACGGCATCACGGTGAACCGGGTGAACTGGTAAACACCAAGTCCAGGCACGGTAAAAACAGTGATTGGCCTACTAGTCTCCGAGAGAGGAACTTGCCAATAGCCCTGCTTCAAGTCGAGTGTGCTGATAAACTTTGCCGTCCTCAATTTCTCCAAGATAAAATTTATTCGGGGCAAAGGATATGCGTCACGCACCGAGGCTTCGTTAACTCGTCGCAAATCTACACAAGGACGCAGCCCGCCGGAAGATTTTTTAACCATCACGATGTTAGAGCTCCAGGGGCTATTTGCAGGCTCGATAACCCCATCCTTAAGCATGGTCTCGACTTCTTTCTTAATAATATCCTGCATTGCCGGATTAAGTGGGTACGATCGCTGTTTCACCGGTTCGGCACCATCCTTAAGAGTTATCACGTGGTCTATAAGGTGGGTTTTGCCGCTGACCTTATCGAAGAGCGCGAGTTCGTTAGCTAAAAACATCTCTAGTCGCACGCTCTGATCAACCGACAGCCTACTCACTGCAGCTACGTCGTCGGTGGGTCCGGAACATTCTCCAGGACCTCGTTCTACAGTGAGTTCAAATCGCACCAAGCCGAGGTCGTTAACTTGCGATATTCCTAAAACTAAATCGCAAGCCAGTCTCGCCACATGCAACGCGTCCCACTCGTATTCGAGTTCGCCGAATAATCCGTGAACTCGGTATCCAGTCGTGATGTGAGACAGCATGCCATTAGCCATTCTTATATCGACATTGCTATCTATAGACGGGACCCCTCGGGATTGTAAAAACGTTGCGAGACGGTCACCAATGAGGCTGACCATAGCGCCGGTATCCACGAGTGCCCTAAACGGTCGAATGAAAATTTCTACGGTTACGAAGGGTCTTGTATCGAGGGAAACAAAATCGTGATTGGTCGAGACAGGGAAATCTTATATTCGTTGGAGCCACGCGCTCCATTCTTGGGGGGTTGTGGTCCGGATCGGGGATTTGGACTCAGCCGCCCCCTCCTTAGCTGAATCCTGTGTGCGTTTCCCGCCTTACAATTGCATTTTGCGGTCGAGATGCCTTTGGTTTTGCAATAAAAGCACTTTCATGTTCTTGGTTCGGGGCAATCGCGGAACAAGTGTCCCGTACGGTCACAATTCCAGCAAACGTACTGGTTGTTGACGTGAACGGGTCTCTCCAGTGCCGCCCCTCTCACATTCGTGTGGGAGTTGGGCACGGATAGGCTTTGCGCCTTGGGTCGCTAAATCGGTATGTGCCTAGCGTGGTCGTACCTCTGGTGCTGCGGGTAGGTCCGGGAGCTCGGTTCGCGCGGTGACTCAGCAGTGACTGCGGCGTTATCGACCGGACGTTCAGCTCGTCTTCGACCGTGATACGCGGTTTCAGGAATGAGAGAGATAGCCGGAGGGGGTGGAGGAAGAAACGTGCTCTTATCCCTAACGTAGGCCTCGTACTCCTCGGCACGCTTAATCAGTTCGGTCAGAGTCAAGCAGTCCTGGCGTCGAACCATAAGTTTATATTCAGGACGCATATTCGAATATATCAAGTCGATCTTGTCGTGCGATGAAATAGACCCGTCTTCACCATTGAGGCTAGGACCCGTCTCACTAGCGTAGAGTCCGCATTCGGTGACAACCCAAGTATCTCCCGTACACTGTCACGTTCGTCGAGGGCGGTATGTACGCCTAACTTGTCCTTAGACGCGTATTCCGACACGAAATTCACCGGTGGCATATTAAGAGTGCGTGGAGGGTCAACGATCCGGTAGGGTTCGGTACGGGTAATTGCGGAGACTGGCGATCGCCAAAAATCCACAAAACTCTTCCTAAGTTCCTCAGCCGTACCTGCCGTAGAAAGGCCGTATTTACTCATCTCATTCTGCAGCTCCTCTTTGCTCAGTCTATAAATCCACCCGACGCGCGGATCGTCAAACGGTGTGCGCGGCACGGACGATTCCGTAGACCCACGGGTGGTAACAGCAGTGGCAGCGGTGGTTGCTGTAGCGACAAACGTTGAAGTGGTAACGGCAACTGTAGTGGTAATGGTGGGAGCGGTGGTAACGGCTAGTGTGATGGTAACGGCGGGAGCGGATGTGACGGTGGGAGCGGTTGTGACGGCGGGAGTGGCAGTGACGGCGGTAGCGGTAGCAGTTGGCGGCGGGTCATTGTTTTTGCGCGAGGGCCTTTTCCCGGACTCATCTGGAGTCAGCACATACATAACTGGGAAAAGATAAGTCCAAAGGCGCAAAAATAATTCCCAAGGTGTCATTTTTAAATTATTATTAGGAAATACAACAGTCGATGATAATGGTTGTTGTCGAAAAATACGTAAAAGACTGTGTAAGTAACTGTCGTAAGGCTCGTCGCTAATCGCAAATGTTCAGTATAATATTTAAACCACTGATACAATACCCCAACAATCAATGTTTACAATCACAATAAGTAAACAAAGTTCCGACGTTAGCCTAATGATCGTTGTGAACTAATTGTTACTGAGCAATACAATAATATGTTAACCAACAATATTACTAGTGTGATGGTAACGGCGGGAGCGGATGTGACGGTGGGAGCGGTTGTGACGGCGGGAGTGGCAGTGACGGCGGTAGCGGTAGCAGTTGGCGGCGGGTCATTGTTTTTGCGCGAGGGCCTTTTCCCGGACTCATCTGGAGTCAGCACATACATAACTGGGAAAAGATAAGTCCAAAGGCGCAAAAATAATTCCCAAGGTGTCATTTTTAAATTATTATTAGGAAATACAACAGTCGATGATAATGGTTGTTGTCGAAAAATACGTAAAAGACTGTGTAAGTAACTGTCGTAAGGCTCGTCGCTAATCGCAAATGTTCAGTATAATATTTAAACCACTGATACAATACCCCAACAATCAATGTTTACAATCACAATAAGTAAACAAAGTTCCGACGTTAGCCTAATGATCGTTGTGAACTAATTGTTACTGAGCAATACAATAATATGTTAACCAACAATATTATTATATCACTAACGTGTACGTAGACCGTCGTAATTCCAAAAAATCCAAAAAATAATAATCCTGTGTTATTATATTAAACAATGTTATTTCCTGTGTGTAACAATATTAAATGTATTACAATAAAACTGGGGTATGCTAATTGCTGTTAAATACTAGGACAACCAGAAATATAACAATATGTTAATCAACAATATTATTATAAAACAGTTATGATCCCAAATATTTAAAGCGCGTCAGTTTCGTTATAAATATTACGCAATGCAATGGATGTAAAATATTGTTAGAAATAAGCCCACTAGAATTGGAAGAACTAGTATACGGGGAAACTCCAATAACAAACCGTTATCAAACAGCTGATCGGGCCCGCTCTTATCTCTTGCCCATTCATACAGAGAACAATAGGCAAGCGCAACACTAGTGAACTGACAGGTCGACTAGCCCATGGACTAGCCTTCTTAAAGCAGAACAATCCTTACAGAATATTCGGAATTAAATCGAAAGGCAGTGTTAACTATTTCCTACTTAAATAATTATAAAAGAATAACAATAAATTATCAGAGGAAATCTATAAACACTGGTATAGATAAGTGCGAAGTATAAACGGTTATGTTCGAATTCAATTAAATTCCAATAAATATCCTATAATTTTATTATACAAACGTAGTACGTTAAACAACAGTACTGACGTTTAATCGTATTTAGTTCCACGGTATACAACCAATATTCCACTGTAATATTATGTATCGTACACAAAATTATTTTGTTAATGTTCGTATGTGTAATATTTATTAAATTCTGAGCCAAAACAATTAATTATCGACCATGCCTTCGGGCGCCATGAGATATCGTTAACATACAATTAATGTCCCTGTTCGGATCGCCATTTGATATGACAAAATTTCGGGATGAGAGACAAAATTAGATTTTTAAGTACGTAATTATCGTCTCACCTGAAATTCTGTCACACCTTAAATCTGTCCAGATAGCTTAGCCTACTATGAGATAGTCCAGGACTCTAACGTGTTCGTTAATTATCGTTTCGAGTTTATTGGCTCAGAATATTAACAATAATGCTTACAATGTTAAGCTTACCTTTAACAAGTGCTCGTCATAGCCACTCGAAAAATACGTAAAGTTAAATTTAGAATTTTGACTAGCCTATGATGAATGCGAATAAGCCTAATTAATTGGAAACTTAACTAAAACGTGATTCGGTCGTTATTGTACTTGGTAACCACCAAAGTAAACTTGTCGGGAAAATTAGACTCGGTCGAACACCAGAGTCGATACGGGGTTTCTTAAATCAATTTTAAGTAAGACGTTCAGGGTAACGGGGTAAGCCCTACAGATATTGCTCGGGTAAGTTAAATAACTTTCGTGACAAGTAAGAGTTGGAAGTAAGTGTGCAACGACGGGAAAAAGCGTGCAAGCCGCGCGCAGCACGCAATTGCGGGCACAAATAAAATAAAACAAATAAACTTCTCTACAACTAAAATTAAGCAAAAGTCTATATTGGTAGCACACAATAACTAAGGACTCCACCACCAAGGGGAAAGCTATATCTAACTCACCGGGATGACTCGGATTTACTCAGTGCTGGATTGCTCCAAACAGTACGTCGTTATCGGTCTCGGGCGGGTGGCAACTGATCATGGTCTGGTCTCTGGTCATGGAGGTCTGCTCTTCTGGTCCTTCTTCACCATCGCCCCTGGCGGCGGAGTAGGTAATTAGCGTCCTCCCCTCTACGATGACGTAGGACTCCTGCCCCTACCATGCCGCTGACAACGCGGACGCGGCTTACCCCGAACGTAGAAAATTATAGAACTTAAAATGAAACTTTTGGCTTGAAAATCTTGGCGTTAATAGGCTTTGGAGAGGTTTCGCTTCACGGTGTCTCATAAGTTGCAGACGGCGTGTTACTGTGTGATTGTCCCCTGGATCTACTTCAATGCCTTCATGAAGGGCCTCGGGAAGACGTAACTCTTTTCCAAAATTGAGGTAGGCTAGCGTGTAACCTGTCGACTCGTGTACGGCTGTGTTTATTGCCAACCTGAATTCCTTCAAGTATTTATCCCAGTGTCTATGATTTCAATCGATGTATTGTCGTCCCAGTTGCTTCTCTCGGTGGGTTTCGATTGAGGGGAATACTGGTCAATGCGTGTTTAATTTTCCACTCTGTGTATAATTCTGCAAACAGCTTTGAAGTGAACTGTGTGCCATTATCCGTTAGTATTGAATTGGGACAACGTATCGAAAAAGGATCAGCTCTCTAAATTTATCCTTCATGTCTTTGGCGGTTGCGGATCTCAGTGGTAGCTCAACCCACTTGGCGAAAGTGTCTTGGGTTACGAAGACGTATCGGAAGCCTTTAGTGGATCTCGGAAATGGTCCCATGATGTCAGCTACTATATTAGTCCATGGGCCTTGTGGAGCCCTGAATATCATTTGACCCATTTGCTTCCTTTGTTTTGGTTTTTGCCTTTGGCAGTTTCACACGTTCTAACGTGATGTATGACATCATTTTTCCAGCCAGGCCAATAGTAAAGTGTTCGTATTCGGTTCAAAGTTTTGTGTATCCCTAAATGGCCGGCCGTTGGGGCATCATGGTTTTCCTTTAGCACCTGGCCACGTTCAGTTTTAGGTACACAAAGTAACCAGGTCATTGTCAGTGGACCAGACTTGATTCATTGTTCAAACTGCCGATAAAGGTTTCCTTCGAACAGGGTGTAATTTACAAACCCTTTAGGATTTTGCGTGAGTGCCTTTACCATTTTTTCATACCACTGATCCCCACCAATCCCCACTACGACTCTTCTTCTGATTGTTCTACTGTTGTTACACAATCCAATTGTTCCCTCTGACACTCGGAAATGTGAGAGAGAGCATCGGCTAGGCCGTTGTTGACCCCTTTGCGGTAACACACTTCAAAATCATAGTTGTAATACCCAACGTCCTAGGCGTCCAGAAGGTTCCTCAATAGCAAACAGCCATCTAAGAGACCGATGGTCGGTTATCGCTTTCTCCCAAATAAGTGAGAATATAGGTTATCTTAATACACTAATTTATTAGAGTGTTTGGTTAATTTTAAACAATTATTTTTACATTTTGTTATGTTATCAACTTACCCAGGGAAATAAGCCCAAAAAAGAGCCGTAGCTCCTAAAAATTGAGGGAAAGCTGGAAATCGTTTTAATCTGCTTTGGAGATCCTAAATAAGTTGAAAATGAGTTTCCGACGGATTCTGAAGGGAGCTAAGTGTATGGGAGGCAAAAAATTAGGCCGATTTTGCTCATTTTACTAGTTTTTTTGCTTATAACTAAAAACTGTGCATCTCACAAAAAAGTGTTTACATACTTTTCTAAAGAACATTAAGCTCCGCGTCGAATGACATTAAAATCGGTCGAGTCGTTCTGCTACAACAGGTCGTCAGAAAGGCTGCGTTCTACCCGTCTGGCGCACGCAAAAGCAAGGGGTTAAGTTCTTACTGATTGTAGCCCCAATTGCGAACCGATTTAAAAAACCTTGTTGTCATATTTTTCGTTAAATATTAGTGTAGTTTTGCCATTTAAAATGTTGGGTTTAAAAGTTGGTAAAAATTTTAAAATAGGCGTTTTTTATCATAAGTTTTAACGCATACAAATAATTTTTAGAGAAAAAATACCAAACGGGGAAAGTGCAATAGATTCTTTAAAAAAAGAATCTGCAGTTAGTTTATTAAAAACCTGAAGATTCTCCCAGATTTGAAAGCGCTCTTCATGGCGCTGTTCTATGCAATGGTTTAGGGACATCGGCGTTCTGCAACTTCATATTGCGAAATCCGAGCTAAGGTAGAGCGCACCCTTAACATTCTCCTTGCCATCCTATTCCTGATGATTACAGCGTGTTCCGCCAGATGGCAGTGTATGCTATAGTCTTCGTTTAAAATTACTGAACTTTAACGACCTGTTGTGGCAGAACGACTAAACCAATTTCAACGATGTTAACGCCATTCGAGGCGGAATTAGGTTTTCTTTAGAAAAGTTCCGAGACACTTTTTTGTGGGATGTACTGTTTTTGAGTTATAAGCGAAATAAAATAGCAAATCGGCCCGGTTTTTTGCCTCCCATACACTTAGCTCATTTCAGAATCCGTCGCAAACTCATTTTAACTTATTTAGGATCTTCAAAGCAGATTAAAACGATTTCCAGCTTTCCCTCAATTTTAGGAGCTACAGTCTAATTTGCCTAGGCTAAACTATTTTCTAATTTAATTTTATTTTTACAGACAGCTGATATGGATGAAATATCACCAAAATCCAACAATCTGGTGATCTTCGAAGATTGGCAAGAATATTAAAAAGAATTCAAAGAATAAATTTTTAATTAATCTTAATTACTCCATAGCCCTGTATCACCTCTAATTAATCATTTATAACAATTAGATTGGCAAGAATAAAAAAAAATACTAAAAGAATTAATTTAGAGTTAATATTAATTACTCCATTACCCTGTATCACCTCTTTATAACCATAGACTAAAAAACACAGAAACCCGGACAGAACTAACAATAAATTAGCTTCAGCCGTTCCATAAGGATAGGTAAACCACTAAGGGAGTATATTTATCCCTGGTATTACCTGACATATTTGTTAGTTTTGACTCCATCCTAGATATTTAATTTAATTCTGTTTATACAGATCACTCTCGCAACAACTACATATTAAGACATAAAAATATCACCGTACATCAAAAACTCTTATAATTATTGTCTCATTTCAATCAAACTTATATATATATATATATATTCTATTTAATTTTCTAGGTCTTCAAAATTAGATCTTAATTCTTATCAGCTATATTGGAGAGAATATTTGGTAACTTGGTTAGCATCAAATTAGCAACCATTATTATATTCGAATACACTATTTGAAATTTTTAGAAACGTGTATCAGGTTTTGTAGCTTTGCAATTAAATATAAAGGGCTATAATTTTCCTTATCGAATCGGTGCATAAGATTTTAACAACTCAACTGCACCATTTAGATCTTTTTGGCCTTTTTGTAGCAAAACAGCGTTTCTTAGTAAGATTTACAAAATATACTATTTAAATTTAATCTGGTGAATATTAATAGTGTCGTATTCGTATTATTTCTCATTTTTGAACTTTTATTTTCAAAATTAAAACGTATTCTCCACCTTGAATTCCGGATTGCCTATGATCAAACGGTCATAATCGTTATGGTTTGTGATGAAATATTGTTCTTCGATCCGATAGGTCGAATCGAATCCTGAACGTAACCACCCCTTCGCGGGCTCCCTTACTCTGAACGGCAATTTTCTCGGATGAGAGGGTGCTTAAGAAAACACCTGTAGCTTTTAGCGTAAAAGTCACTCTGATTTGAAAAAAATGTGGAAGGGGTAAGAAGGTTAAGCGGGTTGATGTTGAGTGGGGGCTGTTGAGGGGGGGTTGTAGGGGGGCTACAATGGGGATTCTGTAGCCGGAGATGAGGTGAGTATTGCGAAGAAACTGCAAAGATGTTTAAAAGAACACGAAACAAGGGTTGAAGGAGGGGGATGCTTGGGGGAAGCGATACAAGAAATTGACTAACAAATAAAGATTGAATAAAAGCTTATTTGCTACACCTGGGCCCCGCTCGCTTCCCACTAATCCACTTAAGAAGTATGAAACAATAGTGCCTCCTCCCCACCCCTCTAGTTGTCTCGGTGGAATTTTTACAGAATGTTCAAATTTATTAAAATTATAACTCCCAAAGTTTTAGTAGAGCTTAGAAAACAGTGTGTTTTTTAAACGCAACCTAAATTAAAAGTACTGTAGGACACATTTAATGACAAAACAAGCTTATATGTTGGTATCCCTGTTTTACCTACTTCATGCCGGTCAGCTGATATCGTTTCATAGTGATCTAATATGTTTAGTGTTATTTACGTGGTTTGTTTATTTTTTTAATTGCTAATTACTTTCCTAGCTATTTTATTTACTGTATTTGCTATATTACAGAATCCAGTTTATGTGTAGAATGATCAAAGCATTAAGGCAAAGACCAAATGGTGTTAAAGTAAATGAAATATATTAAATTCGACTAGACATTCTATAGAATAGCCTACACTTTTGTCTCAAAAAATTCACAAAATTTACTTTAATATTCTGAAAAAGGGTGTTGACTGTTACAAAAAAAAAATTGGAAACATGTGGCCTTAGTTTTATTACACACCTTTTGGTCAGTTTAGGATAAGTTGGGTTAGGAAAACGACATTTTATACTTTACCAGTAGTGGTAATGGAAATTCTATATAATAACAATAAAGGCAAAGTAGGCCCATATACTGGGCTTTATTTCATACTTTTTCTTACTATTCTCATGCAATGTATAGATTACTTTGGGCCTTGGGATTATATAAAATAACTTACTAAATATGTTGCCAGCAATATCGTAGTAGTCTTACGTTGTATACTAAGTTTTACCTTGGTAAAGTTAGTAGAGAACTTTGTAGTTTTGTGTTTTTGTAGTGGTAACAGTCGAGACAGAGTGTTGTAATGTAAGTGGTGGCAGTACTTTGTAGTTTTGTGTTTGTGTAGAGGTAGCAGTAGACAGCGAGTTGTAGTGCTAGTGATGGCAGTGGCAGTACTTAGTGGTTTTGTGTTTGTGTAGTGGTAGCAGTAGAGACAGCTTGTTGTAGTGCTAGTGCTGGCAGTACTTAGTAGTTTTGTGTTTGTGTAGTGGAGCAGTAGAGACAGCTTGTTGTAGTGCTAGTGATGGCAGTACTTTGTAGTTTTGTGTTTGTATAGTAGTAGCAGTAGAGACAGCTTGTTGTAGTGCTAGTGCTTGTGCTGGCAGTACTTAGTAGTTTTGTGTTTGTGTAGTGGTAGCAGTCGAGACAGCTTGTTGTAGTGTTAGTGCTTGTGCTGGCAGTACTTAGTAGTTTTGTGTTTGTGTAGTGGTAGCAGTCGAGACAGCTTGTTGTAGTGTTAGTGCTTGTCCTGGCAGTACTTAGTAGTTTTGTGTTTGTGTAGTGGTAGCAGTCTAGACACCAAGTTGTAGTGTTAGTGATGGCAGTGGCAGTACTTTGTAGTTTTGTGTTTGTGTATTGGTAGTAGTAGAGACAGCTTGTTGTAGTGTTAGTGATGGCAGTACTTACAGTAGTAGTTTTGTGTTTGTGTAGTGGTAGCAGTCTAGACAGCGAGTTGTAGTGTTAGTGATGGCAGTGGCAAGTGGCAGTACTTTGTAGTTTTGTGTTTGTGTATTGGTAGTAGTAGAGACAGCTTGTTGTAGTGTTAGTGATGGCATTGGCAGTACTTTGTAGTTTTGTGTTTGTGTAGTGGTAGCAGTGGAGACAACTCAAAGATAGGTCACGTGTTTCCGATGCCCGCCACGAAGTCTGTTTGTTTCTATAGGTTTCGTTTCGCTCACCAACGGAATACAAAGTTTTCATGTAATCCACCTTGTGTTTACTACACCTGGTCCATTTATTCACCTCCCTACCCGTTACTTGTATCTTATTCACCGTTATCGTTTGCTTATTTTCTCATCTATTTCTCTTGAGAATAGGCACATTATTTTACGAAACACATTTAAAACAAACTGAATGTAAAGTAATTTCCGTTTATATAAATGTCATAGTTGGTAAAAATGTATTGTTTCGATAAAAATATACACTTCTAAACTGACAAACCTTTTTTACAGACATACATGAAAATTGTATTAAATTATTCCCAACACATTACTCTGAACATTGATATTGGCAAAACATTGATGGGTAAAAAATTAGTCGAATCTAATGATGGGATCAGATCAAACACGAGTCTTAAAAAAACCACAAAATATTCTATTATATTCGAGTCAAACGTTTAGGTTTTTTGTTAACCTAAACGTCTTATCGATTGTATGAGTCAGTTCCTCGATTGTATGAGTCAGTTCCTCGATTGTATGAGTCAGTTCAGACATGGAAATGACAAATAATCTTGGAAAACTGGGATGTGCCTGACCTAATACACGATTCTCCAGAAAGAGTATTTACAAGTAGAGACTATCTACAGACTGTCTCGCTATTTAGGATGTATGTGGAAAAGTTAATCAATATTTTGTTCTCACACTACTTTAGATACAGTAGTATCACTGTTCTCTTAAAAATTAGATATAAATATTTATTTGTGTTACTGAAAATTGTATTGCAGTTTCAAAAAATAAACTTAAGCTAACATTTATCATCCTGCATTCTGGGAAACCCGTGTCGTATGAATTAAAAGAAAGTCTGTCACAATTGATTAAGTTATATTCGTACTATATATCGTTCTTTCTGTATTAATAGTAGTTTACTCAACTATAAGAGATAGTAAAGATAGTGTTAACGAAACGAGTAGAAGATTTAAAGTACGAGCCTTGGCGAGTGCCTTAAAAACTTCTACGACTGCCGTTGATACTATGTACGCTAGTTGCGTACAATACTTTACCTACAACAGTGTTTTAATTACCAACAATCACTGCTCATAACTTAAAAGAGGTTATGTTTTCGTTTATAACCTCTCATTGCCACTGACAGTGATACAACGAATCATTATATCAAACACCAATTGCACCACTCAACAATAGAACACACAGCTGAAGATCGAAGCATTAAAATTTTACTTCTTTTCTCTCAATCCTTGACCTTCATTGGTTCGTTTCCCTTATTGTTAAATAAAACTATGCTGTTATGTAAGTGAACTATGCTATTATGTAAGTGAACTGTAAGTAAACAATGCTTTTATGTGAAACTTTTCAATTCCAAGAACTGAACTGAAACGGCTACTTTACAAAATGTAAAAAATATTAAATTAGCCCATCAGTGATCTCCTAACAGTTCGAAAAATCAATAGATCTACAGAAAATGAGTATAGTTTCACGCACTTTACCAATTAAAATATACGACTTAAGAAAAAAAAGTTAGCGTGACCAAAAATGCCCTACTAGTTGACTGCATATTTTGTCGGTATTCAGGATTACATATTCTTTGGTGTTTTTCTCAATTTGTCATTGTTGTTTACTACAAAACCGGTTCTTAAACCTTTTTGTATAGAGACCCGCTAACCATTCTTTGCGAAACGCATGTTAAATAGTTCTAATAACGATTATTATAATTATAATAATTTTAACTAATTGCCATACCATTAATATGTCTACAAATGAAAACAGTAATTTGATAAATCAAACAAAATTTCTAGTCTAAATGCACCTTTATTTCAGAAAACTCGAATAAATGAGATTTACAGTATGCTTCTAACATGATTTCCATTTTGTTGACAACTTTAAGTCTAGGTAATTATTCACGTAACGCGGATTTATGAATGACTTTATAAAAACAATCAGCTTAAATGCAGTCTATACCTCACACAAAGTCTTCTTTTAAAGTTCGGTTTTTGGGTACGATCAAGCCGGGGATTGAGCGGAGTCTTCAAAATAACTTCTTGATCAGCATTGTACGTGTTATTAAATTTACGGAGAGTAAATAAAAGATACGTCTAATGACCCTAAGTCTAATCACAGGCACGTCACAGTTAACAAAAATATTCTTTAATGGATTTTCTATTGCGCTATCTACACTCACCCGTTGCAGTCCCGTCAGTCGCTCTGCCGGCATCCGTCAGTCAATTTCAGTTTTCTTTCCACCGATATTTTTGGATTGTTCGGACGCCTGACGGACCTTTTTGAGGTTAGAAAATAGTGTTATTGTGGTTTAAATGGTTGCGCTTATAGTTTGAGTACTGTTTGTAACAATCAACAAGATGCACAATTGAAATTGATAGAATATAGGTTCAAAATTTTGAAAGGTTGTCTGTAAATTACTGTAAATATTAGAGACGTAAGACTGACTGAAACCTACTGACGGACAGTTGACTGAGAAATGGCAGATGCAACTGAGACTGAACCATAACTGGACTGTAACGGAACTGTGACTGAACTGATATGTGTGAATCGACCTTGAGATCCTACCTGACCTAACTGATGATATCACTATGCTGACGAAACGCGTAGTAGTAATCTACAAGAATTGGAACACCAGAAAGTAATATTAACACTTATTGATATTTGACGTTCCAAAAGGAATTCTAAAACACTATTGCTCTGTAGGAAAGATTCTTGACCGTGTTCAAAATATTCTCCAAGACTCCGGGCCGTTTAAAATATCTGACGGCCGCTTCGAAGAGGTTGAGCGTAATTGAAATTTTATCGGCCCTAATCCCCGGCCCAAAGTTTGGACCGGCAGCTGGGCCCGAGTCACATTTTCCGAACGATTATTTTCTCCGTCTAAGTGGATACTATGCTCGAGTGTTTATACAAATTTTATGTCGGTTTGGCAATTCTATTTCGGTAAACTCAGATGCTGGGATCAGCCAGATGCTCACTCGTTACTTACCGAGTGGAATAAGAAGTGAACAACAATCAGAACTCCTCAACTACAGCGTTATAATCCACTCCGTCTTTGTATTTGTATTTGTCTCGGTGGATTAAGTGTTGCAGTTTCTCAACGCTGTTAATTGTGACAAAGTGAAAATGTTACAATGGACTAATAGGATCAGATCCTTACACGTTTATGGCTCCGCTAAGCCGGGTGTGCTTCCACACACTCAAAATACAATGTCGACTGCTTAAAACATCGTAGTTTAATCATTTGTTGTTTATAATTAAGTGCACATTAAAGTATGTGTTTATTTTGCTCGGTAATAATTTGCTCTCCCTAACACCCACAAATGTGTTCTACAATTCAAACTGTTAACAAGATGGCTAAAGTCAACAGAAACAGAAAAATAATATGTCTTTAACAAAATTGTTGTTAAATAATGATTACATTGACTTGGTAAAATAAGCTCACTGAACTATCGAATTGTGCCCTCATTATATACAGGGTGATTGGTACTCAGTGTGACAATTTTTTTTGTTTAAATACAAAGTAAATGAAGTTTGATGATGCATATAAGAGGTTCCAAGTCTAAAAATTGGTCATCAATCATTTTAGCCTCTGGATTGCTTATATATTAATTGATATTATAAGGCCTTACCTTAGCAATCCTGTTTTTTTATCCGAAATTAATTTCGGGCCCGAAGATCCATCATCAGTCGGAATCTAGTAGACCAAATTTTTCTAAAATAGAATCCACCCGTTGGGTTTCGTAGAAAGTTTCACAACATTTAAGACAATACAAGTCATAGTCAATGCGAAAATAGTAAAACAATTAGGGTTAAAAACCATAATTTAACCATAATTTTAACCCTAATTGTTTTACTATTTTCGCATTGACTATGACTTGTATTGTCTTAAATGTTGTGAAACTTTCTACGAAACCCAACGGGTGGATTCTATTTTAGAAAAATTTGGTCTACTAGATTCCGACTGATGATGGACCTTCGGGCCCGAAATTAATTTCGGATAAAAAAAAAAACAGGATTGCTAAGGTAAGGCCTTATAATATCAATTAAAAATTGGTCTAAAAATCTTTATCTTTGAATCTATTTACAATGGATTTTTACTCCTGATCCTCCGTCATTTTATATTATTCTTATTCAAAATTTAATGTAGAACATGAAAACGGCATTTTCTACTCAAATACATTTGCAGGTTATTGAGAAATTGCTATATTAAGTTTAAAAACATGGTTATTAAAAAAAAAAACTTAAAATGATGCTTTGGGAAGCTAATTTTTAGACTTGGGACCTTTTATAAGCATTATCACACTTCATTTACTTTGTACTTACACCAAAAAATGTTTGTCACGCTGAGTACCAATCACCCTGTATATTACACGTAAAATAATAGTAAGATATAAGGAATTACAAATCTACTTTTGCACTAATGTCAAAAGTAGTACACATATTAGAATCCCATGTAATTTTTCGAGAAGCGAAAAGGGCGAGCATGTGTTTCGGACACTTAACTGATAAGAGCAGCAAGTGATCGGCGAATTGAAAAGCCAGTTGGACCTGCGGTAGACGCCCCACCCCCTCCCCCTTACCCTCCCATTACCATCCAAGTGGACTTACTGATAACATTTTGATCAGAAACTGCCACATCCACCTCGACCTATCTTTACAAATAACGATGCACTTCCTCTTGATAAGGTATCTTGGTTGTCGTTTTAATCGAACCTGAAAACTGGAAGAATATTTTTGGTTTTGATTTTAACCAACGGGGTTAAGGGTAAGTAAAACATATTTCAATGAAAAAGTGGCAAAATAGGCTCATTGAACGGTTGAATTGTACCTGCATTACATATATTACACAATATAGTGGTAGTTTGGTTGATTTAGTCGGTGTTTAAATATTGTTAGATGTTTTAGCGAGTTTCCTATATAGTGTATAAGCTATGATCAGTAATACCTGGGCCCGGGACGGATTTTTTCCCCAGAGGCCAAAAACCCTAATCGATGAAGTTCATATATAATATATGATAAGACTATGGAAACGGTGTTTTACGGAGAGTTCCCTGAAAACTGAAGATTTTGCAATTTATTTCCTAACTATTTTGTAGAGCTAAAAAACGAATAATTTTATTGAAGCGTTGTACAAATAATGGCTACGGAAAAAAATAAAAATAAAACTTTAAATGTTAACTTCTTTGTTATTCTTAAGGAGTTTAAATTAATGGTTAAGTAGTTTGCTTATTTATGGAAATATTTTGGTAATATTTAGCAATTTTTTCTAAGCTGTATTCACATTTCATTAAAAACCCACTTGATTACCTTCCCTGTAGCAGCAAACCTAAACGTACTCGTTAATTCTAACTTTATTTAAATTGGGAATGAATATAACATATTTCAAGAATGAAAATCCAAAATGAATATATTTAAAGAAATATTAAAATCGAGTGAAAATCCAATTAGGAAATGGAAACACTCTTAGTTTGCAGGTTTGCTGTGGCGGGAGTAGTTAGTTTTGTTGAAATAACACAATAAAATACACCTTCCGACACTTTTCAATATATCTAAAGTTACGATGCAATAAATTACAATATGGTACATATACATAAGTCCAAACACACGAAATAATATCTACTGTATATATGGTGGAAATCGATAGCTTCTGTATCACCTTTTATTTTTATATATATTTACCTCCTTGTACAGTATAAGTGTAAACAATATCGAGTAATGTTGAAATATTTTCGTATTACATCCGTGTAGAAGCCCCAACACGTACAATACTATAGTTATTTTGGTTGCTAGATGATACATATAGCTCTAGTAATGTCACTACAATTACAAAATCCATTCATCTGCACATGATCAAACTGAACCCGGTGAGCTATTACTCAAATTACATGTTAGTATGGTACTGATTAGGTGTAGTGTTTTGATTACTGTAGCCATATAGTATTTCATTTTCTGTTACTTTCTATGAATAAAAAATAAAATTTCTTAAGCTATGTGAGTTCGTGACTATTTGAATCTTCCATTCAGGCCATGTAAATACCTTGTACTTGTGAAATCGTAATTAGTTTTATTTTTTATTTAGTTCTCGTTCTCTAGCATACAGTACCATAATTTGTATTTGAATAATTTACAATATATTTTGGTGGTGTTTCAGTTAGTTTCTAAGAACACTTCTATAGCTGCTTTTAGAAGATTTGATAATAATAAGAAGACTTGTGGCTGCTGTTAGAAGAATAAAATAAATAAATTCCTTGAATTTTCAGATTGTTTCTAGTAAAACCTATAGCTTATAAATAAAAAATGTTTTGCTTTATTGTACTGTGTATTGCTTGTTTTTTTTTCAGTTACAATTCAAAATACTTGTAAGAGATTTATTGTTAAAGGATTGAAGATCGAAATTGTTTGTTGTTTTAACTTGATTTCTAGTAATACCCATGGTTTCTGTTTGAAATATTCCAGATTGTGATTGGTTTGATTTTTCAGCTAGTAAATGGTTGTAAATCGTAAATCGTAAAAAATTACTATCTTTCTATTAAACAATACAATTATATAATTGTAGGTCGTAAAAAATATGGCTTAAAAATTAGATTTGCATTTACCCCTTTAAATTCTACCTAGAATTGAAACACCAATGTTGATATCAACATTTAACCTAGTTGGCATTCAATGTGGCATGCCTAAGTGTGTAAGTACCTCAAAATTGGTATTCGGAGGGCTCGTGAAAGAGTTATTGAGCCCTTTAACTCACCCAGCATGTCCGGTGACTAAAGAAATGGCCAAAACATCTGTTGTTCATTAGTATGAGCTTTACACGTTTAATTTGTTCACCTTCCTCATTCCCCCTTCACTTGACTCCACTTCACAACTCCTTGTTTATACCGCTATTATTTAGGATTGTTGGAAGTTAGTAAATAAAAGGTTTTATCGAAAAACGTGTAGTTTTAGAAACAATTCTGCTTAAAAAAAACCCTTCGTTTATCTATTGTGTAATTATAATTTAATATAGTATTCATATACATATATGAATATATTATACATCAATATACTATTAATTTATTTCAACTAAGACTGCTAGCAAGATCGAGTTTTTAAGTTATTTTATATTAGTTCAAGCTAAAGTAAAATTACCACGGTTTATTTTATTGTTTTACTTGTACTGAAATATTTTAAATTTTAATTTAAACATTTCAGAGTTGGTTGGAATGAGCAACAATTCATGTATTCCATTGCTATCTTTGATATTGGACTTGTTATATTGAATACGTTAGAATGTATTTAAATTGAAAACAAAACAAACTGTATAGAGTATAACAATGTATATAGTTAGGGTTGAGTACGTTGTTAGTGTGATTTGAAACTGGTGTTGTGGGTTAGTTTCTAGCTTAGAATAGAACAATCTATTAGTATTATAATCTCTGGAACATTTTCTAGCTGCATTTAATCACTAAAATTAAGTTACTCTTGCATCCATTTATGTTAAATTTGTTAACTGGGAAAATAAAGAATGACTACCTATAAAAAAACTTGGCTTTAGTGAAACACACAAAGGATACGTAAGTTTCAATGTTTGTACAAATTCCCCAGGGATTTGGTCGTTTTTAGTCTAATATTATAACCTCCTGAATATTTTATACTTGATTTACACAAAAAATCAATAATCGCATACAAATTCATACGAGTTATAACATATATCTTAAATGTCAGGATAAAATCTTTAATTACATGTATGTGTGAATAAATAAATAATCATACAAAGGTATAAACATAATCAAAACCTTATGCATACCATTTTACACGCTTTTAATGTCATTTTAAAACGTGTGCTGTCATTCACAGTTGAAAACAACAATAAAAGCACCATATAAAGCATCCAAAACTGTTTTAGTGAGTCAAAAGTCTCAAAACCTGTGCCTAAATCCAGTGACGGAAAACAATGAAAACCCCGTACAAAAACAGTTTTAACGAGCCTTAAATGTTCAAACATCTGTTCACAGTTGAAATAAGAAAACAATCAAAACACCCCTTTACCTTCTATTCGCCTCACTCTGAATACGAACGGCGCTATTAAGTGTTCGTGTTCAATAGCAAACAAATTATTTAGAGCTGAGATTAGTTGCTGGGGAGAACGATTGTTTCGTAGCTAAGCATAAAGACAGTCCACCAATGTATACCAGAACACCAGCCACCAGTCAAGAACACTCATGCTAACCCGACCAGACATTTTTGAGAGATTAATTCTGCCCGGAGCTATCCTCTCCCCTATAGTGCAGTAGCACTAGGCGCTAAATTACAAATACTGCCCACAGTAATGCCCCCCCTGCCCCCCCCCCTTAAAAACTCACTGGCTTTGTGCATGGTGCGTAATGCCTCATTACAGATCTTTGGAAGCCGCTGGTTTCATTTTCGCATTCCCCTCTGGTAAAAGATGATAAGAGATTTGAGTTTAAAGAAACAGGGTTGTTAAATAACCCGTTGTGTTATGGACTATTTTTTTAGTTTGTAATCTTATTCATTAGCTAAAAGGCTTGTTGGTGCATGCAATATAATAAAATATACCTTAGAAATATATAAAAATAAAATTAAAATACATTTTTATCCTTTTGTTTGTCCATGTTTACAATGTAAGTGTAGGTAGCATTTACTGTGTAGTTTAGAAAACGTATTTTACTACACCCATCTAACTACTCGTAGTCAACTTGCTTCATTTTATTGCAAATACAGTACTGTAAAAGATTAATTTACATAGCTTAAACCATACCTCAAAAAAGTAGTCTATCGATCACATAATCCTAGACATACACAAATAAAACTTTATAACATTTCCATTCTCCATTGAACTAAATTATTCTAAACATATATTATATAAAAGTTGTAATTTATTTTAGTTTCCTGTCCTCAAATGTTTTGTTCAGCCCAGCCACAAATAAATCAAGTATTTATCAATTTTCACCATAATTCCACGTCAAATTGGAAGAAAAAGATATTTACCTTAAATAATATTATTGTGGAAATGTAAGATAATAAACACAAAGTAACAATACAATTTAAGTGACACAATAAGGGATGTTTAGCCACTGTATATTTTGGGTATTACAGAGTGTTTGTATAATGTACTGGTAAGACAGAAAGGATTTCCATGACTAGAAATGTAGCGACCAGCACCATTAGAAGGCCATATAGTGGTTACTCCCACCTGAGCCGGACACCCCCTGAACACCCCTGAACACCACCTGAACAACCCCTAAGTGTTTATCGCTTGCGTCTTTTTTGTCACGTCTTCTTGGATTTGTTTCACAGAAATTCCAAAAACTCAACTACAAAGTTGTTAGAAATTAGCACACCTAAGCATTTATCACTCCTCACATCGTATTGATTGAATTTTGTCTTCACGAAATTTAAATAGAATACCCCCCGCCGCAGCAAACCTCGGACTAAGCGGTCCCTTTTCCTGATTTGGTTTTTACTTAAATATATTTAAATAATTTTAGGTATAAAGAGTACATAAGTTTGCTGCTACAGGCAGGGCATTGAAGAGTGTTTTAGTTAATATTAATAGCTTAGTATAAAATAAATAAATGAGCCAAGTTTGATCAAAAAATATCCATAAACAAGCAAACTACAAGAGTTTACTTGATTTAAATAAGCATTTAATAGGGAATTTTAACTTTACAATTTTCTCCGTGACCAATAACTGCGAAAAACACTTCAATATACAAATTTTTGTTTTAAGTTCTACAAAATGGTTTGGAAATATTTATGTTTTCATAGTCAAAATGTGAAAAATCTATTTTTACCCCATAAAACCCTCATAGATCCCCATTTCCACAGTCCGATCATGCTGGTTCGCAAACTCGTTCTATACTTGGTTCCTTTGTGTTTATTGGACTTTCATTAACGAAATACCAATTGTAAATTTACGGATTTTAAGGGTTTGTCAACCGTGTCCATCGAGTTCCTTGGATTCGCTGTTATAGAACTCAACTATTACAGTTACATAGTTTAAACACTATACAACACCCAAAATATTCACCCCTACTCGTATCTTTTGTAACAATTTATTTTCCACGAACTTTAAACGAAGGTTTTCTTACTCCCATCTTATGTTTTACGTGGTCTTGGTTTTACGGAGTTACAAAAGTATAGAAATTACAATTGTGTGGATATTTAATTTTTTTAGCATTTTGAATGAATGACTAAGACATTGTGTTCCTTGGGGCCGTTTTTAGGGATCAAAAAATTGAGGACCAAAATTTAAGGATTAACACGAGCTATTTTGTATACAAATATCTTAGGGTTGTTTTTTGTGAGTTTCAAAAAAAGTTACAAAATTTTTTCAAGATTTGCAGTGTCTAGGGTTCTTTTAGTTTCTTGGTTTAAAAGCCTGACTTCAATTAAAAACACAATTATTATATCTGTTTTACAATTCTACAGCACTTATTGCCAAAGCGCTAAAACTAATTCATGACTATAGCATTTCATTGTTTTTGCATAGCATTTAATTGATTAAACACCTAATTATGCATTAAATTGATAACAAGACTTCAAATTTGTTGTGGAATGTTTATTCCATAACATTATTTAATTACATAATAATATGTAAGATTAGTATATAAATAACCAAACCGATCTATATTGATCATAAGTAAAAGGAAATATAGCAAACCCAGGAACTCATTATCAATTATTAGAACTTCATGAAGCAACATGGAATTTACATTTACGCTTAGAATGTTTCTAGCTGCCGGGGTATTTAGTTTTGTGTGTCTTTGTCACCGTATTCATTCCAGCATGGCATCGAGTACATTGTAAAGTTCAGTGCGCATTTAAAATATATGCCTAAACCATCAAATACGGCCACAAAAATTATATTTATATTTACTATTACTTAAGAAATACCTGACCCCATATATTATTCATATTTTTATTGAATTATGCATTTTGACTCTAATTATGGTCACAATCTCAGAACTAGTAAATATACATTTTGAAAATATAGTTTGTAAATTTAAAATAAACGTTTAAAAAATTATTAACTAATGTGAAGGTAAAACAGGATCTTTTGAATCAAGACAAGTTCCAATCCATTACCCTTTTGTCTAAAACTCACACATTTGTAATTCTTCAACATAAAAACAAAGTCCGTTACTAAAGGATATAAATTTCAATGTATATTTCGGTTATATCTTTACACAGAATATAGTTAGTACTTTCCAATTCGGTTGGGCTAAGCCTGTTGCAGTACTAGCAATGAAACTACACGAGACCTAAGATAAAACTTCATACGTTATTGTAACGTTACGTTTCGGGTACCCGTATAACTTTCTGCCTTGGCCAGATAGTAACACTACTGAATTAATACATGTGGATGTAATACAATTTTTGGATAAGAAATAACAATATTTGTTATAGAATTCAAAAGGGTTTGGTTTGATGCATTAAAAAAATAATCGTAATTTCAATTAAATTTTTAGAAAAGAATACTTCGTTTTAAAATATTATTATATTTTTGTTTAGATTTAGTAGTACTTACAGTTTTTAGAATACTATTGAAATTTATAAAATATACTAATATTGCAGTTTAAATTCTTAACCAAAAATTACTTTTTTGCCTTTATTTTAGCACACAAAAATACATGATGGTTTAGGATATTCAAATTAGTTATATTTATGCAAAAATGTGTTTTTCTCATAGGCTACTAAATACACAGCTTACGATTTTTAACTGAATTATTCTTAAACATGGGCATGCACGATCATTATTGGTTATTGCAGTGCATTATAAGTATCACATTGTAAATGGAATTATAGTAAGTTGTACCACCCAACAAAATAATCTGTACAAATTATCTGAAACGTATAGCTACTTGGTAGAAATGTGTTAGGTTGGTAAATGTTTATTTCGATAGGAGTGTAAAGTAAAGACACGATTGTAAAGTAGCTAGCCTTGGCTGATTGATACAAATGATGAGGCCCAGGAGTACACCCTTGGGAATCTCCCTCCTCCAAAACATGACCATCACCACTTCCCCACTACCACCACTGCAACCAACGCCAACATCTATCCAACATCACTAATCGTAGTAAAACCATCATTACCAACTTTCTTCCATCACTACAAAAATACTACATAAAAAAAATCACTACATCAATACCACAAAACAAGTACTATTAACACCACTCCAATAAAACTGTCATAACCATCCAAACCTTCAATCCTTGCCACTGTCCCAATCATCCATGTTACCATTAGCAATACTACCTCACCAGAACCATCACTACCACCTCAACTATTACTACTATTGCACTAATCAACCATGTACAAGCACTAGTAACACTATCCCACTAGATCCATCATTACCACCTCAACCTTCAATGACTACCATTGCACTAATCAACCATGTACAAGCACTAGTAACACTACCCCACTAGATCCATCATTACCACCTCAACCTTCAATGACTACCATTGCACTAATCAACCATGTACAAGCACTAGTAACACTACCCCACTAGATCCATCATTACCACCTCAACCTTCAATGACTACTATTGCACTAATCAACCATGTACAAGCACTAGTAACACTATCCCACTAGATCCATCATTACCACCTCAACCTTCAATGACTACCATTGCACTAATCAACCATGTACAAGCACTAGTAACACTACCCCACTAGATCCATCATTACCACCTCAACCTTCAATGACTACCATTGCACTAATCAACCATGTTACAAGCACTAGTAACACTACCCCACTAGATCCATCATTACCACCTCAACCTTCGATGACTACCATTGCACTAATCAACCATGTTACAAGCACTAGTAACACTACCCCACTAGATCTATCATTACCACCTCAACCTTCAATGACTACCATTGCACTAATCAACCATGTTACAAGCACTAGTAACACTACCCCACTAGATCTATCATTACCACCTCAACCTTCAATGACTACCATTGCACTAATCAACCATGTTACAAGCACTAGTAACACTACCCCACTAGATCCATCATTACCACCTCAACCTTCGATGACTACCATTGCACTAATCAACCATGTTACAAGCACTAGTAACACTACCCCACTAGATCTATCATTACCACCTCAACCTTCAATGACTACCATTGCACTAATCAACCATGTACAAGCACTAGTAACACTATCCCACTAGATCCATCATTACCCACCTCAACCTTCAATGACTACCATTGCACTAATCAACCATGTACAAGCACTAGTAACACTATCCCACTAGATCCATCATTACCACCTCAACCTTCGATGACTACCATTGCACTAATCAGCCATGTTACAAGCACTAGTAACACTATCCCACTAGATCCATCATTACCACCTCAACCTTCAATGACTACCATTGCACTAATCAACCATGTACAAGCACTAGTAACACTATCCCACTAGATCTATCATTACCACCTCAACCTTCGATGACTACCATTGCACTAATCAGCCATGTTACAAGCACTAGTAACACTATCCCACTAGATCCATCATTACCACCTCAACCTTCGATGACTACCATTGCACTAATCAACCATGTTACAAGCACTAGTAACACTACTTCACTAGAACCATCATTACCACCTCAACCTTCGATGACTACCATTGCACTAATCAACCATGTTACAAGCACTAGTAACACTATCCCACTAGATCCATCATTACCACCTCAACCTTCGATGACTACCATTGCACTAATCAGCCATGTTACAAGCACTAGTAACACTATCCACTAGATCTATCATTACCACCTCAACCTTCAATGACTACCATTGCACTAATCAACCATGTTACAAGCACTAGTAACACTATCCCACTAGATCTATCATTACCACCCCAACCTTCAATGACTACCATTGCACTAATCAACCATGTTACAAGCACTAGTAACACTATCCCACTAGATCCATCATTACCACCTCAACCTTCAATGACTACCATTGCACTAATCAACCATGTTACAAGCACTAGTAACACTACCCCACTAGATCTATCATTACCACCTCAACCTTCGATGACTACCATTGCACTAATCAGCCATGTTACAAGCACTAGTAACACTACCCCACTAGATCTATCATTACCACCTCAACCTTCGATGACTACCATTGCACTAATCAACCATGTTACAAGCACTAGTAACACTACCCCACTAGATCTATCATTACCACCTCAACCTTCAATGACTACCATTGCACTAATCAACCATGTTACAAGCACTAGTAACACTATCCCACTAGATCTATCATTTACCACCCCAACCTTCAATGACTACCATTGCACTAATCAACCATGTTACAAGCACTAGTAACACTATCCCACTAGATCCATCATTACCACCTCAACCTTCAATGACTACCATTGCACTAATCAACCATGTTACAAGCACTAGTAACACTACCCCACTAGATCCATCATTACCACCTCAACCTTCGATGACTACCATTGCACTAATCAACCATGTTACAAGCACTAGTAACACTATCCCACTAGATCTATCATTACCACCCCAACCTTCGATGACTACCATTGCACTAATCAACCATGTTACAAGCACTAGTAACACTATCCCACTAGATCCATCATTACCACCTCAACCTTCGATGACTACCATTGCACTAATCAGCCATGTTACAAGCACTAGTAACACTATCCCACTAGATCTATCATTACCACCCCAACCTTCAATGACTACCATTGCACTAATCAACCATGTTACAAGCACTAGTAACACTACCCCACTAGATCTATCATTACCACCTCAACCTTCGATGACTACCATTGCACTAATCAGCCATGTTACAAGCACTAGTAACACTATCCCACTAGATCCATCATTACCACCTCAACCTTCGATGACTACCATTGCACTAATCAGCCATGTTACAAGCACTAGTAACACTATCCCACTAGATCTATCATTACCACCCCAACCTTCAATGACTACCATTGCACTAATCAACCATGTTACAAGCACTAGTAACACTACCCCACTAGAACCATCATTACCACCTCAACCTTCAATGACTACCATTGCACTAATCAACCATGTTACAAGCACTAGTAACACTACCCCACTAGATCTATCATTACCACCTCAACCTTCGATGACTACCATTGCACTAATCAGCCATGTTACAAGCACTAGTAACACTATCCCACTAGATCCATCATTACCACCTCAACCTTCAATGACTACCATTGCACTAATCAACCATGTACAAGCACTAGTAATACTATCCCACTAGATCCATCATTACCACCTCAACCTTCGATGACTACCATTGCACTAATCAACCATGTTACA
>NW_026542600.1:16484760-16521859 GCF_028750875.1 Macrosteles quadrilineatus
GAAATAGTTTACTAATATGTCATATAAAACACATCAATATACCTGCAGCTCGCCTAATCTTTGGTGACGTAACAATCAGCTGTTACAGTCCGGCCGCAACTGTCCCAGCCTTTTATTTCGTCAGCTGAGATGAGTGTTTGAACAAGAGAACGACAAAGTCAGTCTTCCGTAGTAGCTAACTGTGTGAAATGAAAATTACAGAATTTATCTTAGTTCTGTTAGAACCTCAGTTGATTATTTGTAATAACATGTTATTTTGATATAAAAGTTATTTTATCAATTTGAGCACAAAAAAACAACATTTGAGCACAAAAATACGAATGTTTTGCCGTCTTACCACATGTATCACAAAATATTAGTATGCAGGTCTGCTGAAAATGGGTTCCTTGGTTTTGTCCAGTTAAAATATTGAGTTATCTACATAGCCTAATAAACAATTGTCCTAAATCTATAACTATTAATGATTATGATTGTTGTATTAACTTGCATTAACTTAACTTTACAAAACACCCTTCAAAATCTCTTATCTGTCACCTACAAGGTGCAGGCTAAACCAGAGGCTGAGATACAAAGTTAGGTTATCTTTGAATTAGTGTAATAAAAATAATGGAAATGATCCTCACTCTCTAGCTAAGTACTGACGCCTAACAAATAACTAATTGTCCTATGTGGGCTAAACCTAAACCTAAACCCTGTCATTTACGTCGAATTATGCACTAATCACATTCCAATAAACAAATCCAAATCCAAGTCCAACGATGCGAAGGTCCAAATATACAAGGCATGCACACACAAATCTTACCTTTGGTACGGCTGCAACCACTAACCTGCAAACAAAATGGTTTTTATTATTCATAGGCTTCGAAAAGCTATAAAAGCTATAAAATAACAGGTGAACTTTACATAGCAAACATTATAGAACATGAAGGTGGGTATGTTACGAAGAATTTAATTATTGTATTTTTATTTCATGTGAAATTTTAAATTAAAATTATTAGAATTACAACAAAAGATTATATTTCTACAGCAAGTTCCAATAATATATTTCCACAATAGTTATTGCCTGTTTGCAAATACTTATTCAGATTTTAATGACAAAGATATAGCACGTGGGCATAATGTAAAATGTATTTAAAATCCGAGTATACCACAAAAACGAGGGGAATCCATGTTTTTCGAAGATTTTTTATTTACAATTTAAAAAAAAACCTAAAGGAGAATACCTAAAATAGGCGATAAAATATTATTATATAGCCTAAATGGGTTTCTCCAGGATATACTTATGAAGTATCTTCATTTGATAAATAAATCCATAATGATCAAGGATTTGTTAGTACTGCTTTAACACAATTTAAATACAACCTCTTTAATTGTGGGTTTCTATACATTTATTTCAAGAAATATTTTTAAATCAACAGATGTTCAACAACTAGTGTCATAACTGCAACGCAGAAAACAAAATAGTTAATAACTAAACAAAGGTTTAAAAAAAGCAAATCTGGTAAAAAGTTTCAGTGACGCCACCATTTTGTTTCTACAAATTTTTGGAAGCTAGCAAACAAATTGAAACCCTATATAAATTATCGATTGTTTACATTTTCAAAGCTTTCGGGTTATAAATTTATAGTAAGATAAAACGTGAGATCAAACGACTAAACCTTTTCGAGGAACACGCTGTAGGTATATTTATCAGATATTTAGAACATTGCATAATCAACTAACTATTGTTTTTTTAGTGTTTGCAAAAATAATAAGCCTGGTAATTAATAGCAAACTGTAATAATTTAAAATACGAACCAGAATACTGCAGTGAACCTTTAGAACATGCATGGCCTCACAGGAAAATCACCTTAAAAATACCACCAAAGAATTCACTTGACACTAACACTATAACACATTCACAAACACTACACAATATACTAATGCTTACAACAAGGGCTTTCACAAACACTACACGTACTGACATGAAAATACATCACATACACATATCGAAAATATATCACTAATACTTAATTAATGATAATGACACACTTAATACACGGACACACACGACCACTACTAAAACGAGTAGTAACACGAAAATACATTGTACCGTTCAACGACAACAATGAACCAATGAGAAACCAGCGCGTCATGCGAGTAGATGACTTGCTAATCAGCTGTTTAGGAAAAAAGATCATTGGTCAGTATACCAGCCAACATTTGCATACGCTACAACATACTGTATTAATTGTTGTAGTTGTTTATATTTTACAACAATTAATATAACTTGAATATATGTAAATAATTAAATTACTGATCACGGAAAATCTATTTTCGGTATAATGCAATTGCAAAAAGTATCATTAGGTTTATTTAGTACTTTAATCTTTACTAATATTCACTGTTCAATGTATTAATTAATACAGTTTGTAATTGTGTGAATACTATTATTGCATTGCGATTTTTTTTTATTGAACTGTCAGTCCAAGTGATTATAACTGTTAATTAATCATACTATGTTAGTTTATATGACTATTTATTATTATTTGGTTAACTTATATCAATATGTTCACTAATTACATGAAATTAAATTATTATAATAATTATAAAAACACGAGAAGTGAGCTGATCTTATCTTACTTACTACTGTACTTACTTACTTAATATTATACAAAATGTGAAAGAATAGATGTTTGTAAGTTGATTCTGTGGACATATCACGTGAAAACGATTGGAAGAATTTGGCTAACATTTTTCAGGAATAGAGTCCAGGAATATATTCCAGCAATTGACGTCCGCCTATTTTTATTTTGGCACTCTCAAAAGGCTTCGCCCCACTGGCTTCCAATGTTGCCATGTTATTCTTACGAATATATCCTAATGTTAGAGTTACCCTATTATTATGAACCAGCCAATTGATAATGTTTTGATGATATTTATTTATTTTGAGGAACCTTGTTCGATAGCAAACCATCACAGATGATCTTTTTTGTAAAAAGTGGACAAGAGGGGAATTTGGGTCTACGATTGATGGAGTCACTATGGAAGTAGTAAAGGCATTATGTCTAGAGAATGAATTGTATCCAAGACATCATTAGCAAACCTTTTAAGATGGTCTTCGGCATAATGTGGACGAGAGGGGAACTTGGGTCCACGATTAATGGAGTCACTATGGAAGTAGTAAAGGCATTTTGTCTAGAGTATGAGTTGTATCCTAGACATCATCAGCAAACTTTTTAAGATGATCTTCGGCAAAATGTGGACGAGAGGGGAACTTGGGTCCATGATTAATGGAGTCACTATAGAAGTAGTAAAGGCATTTTGTCTAGAGAATGAGTTGTATCCAAGACATCATTAGCAAACCTTTTAAGATGATCTTCGGCAAAATGTGGACGAGAGGGGAACTTGGGTCCACGATTAATGGAGTCACTATGGAAGTAGTAAAGGCATTTTGTCCAGAGTATGAGTTGCATCCAAGACATCATTAGCAAACCATTTCAGATTATCTTTTAGTAGAAGGTGGACGAGAGGGGAATTTGGGTCCACGATTGATGGAGTCACTATGGAAGTAGTAAAGGCATTTTGTCTAGAGAATGAGTTGTATCCTAAAGATATAAGGTCCACGTTAAAAGCAATAAAGAAATAGCAAAGGATTTTTTTTGGAGCGTGAATTGTATCCAGGACATCGTAAGCACACCATCAGGGATGATATTTTAGTTAAAAAATTGGATAGGGGGAACATGTTCCCACGAGCAATAGAGTCACTATGGAAGTAGTGAAGTAACTTTGTTCTGAGAATAAAATGTATTCAGTACATTATATTAATTCACCGTAGGTAATCTTTTAGTAAACAAGTGTGTTCTAAGGGAACGTGGGTCTACGAATGAGAGATTCATCCTATTAATAACCTTAAGAAGTTTATTAAATGCAACTTGGCTATTGAGGGGATGAATCGACCTAACTATAAAGCGATGTGCTTACAAAATATGGGAACATGTGAGTAGATCATAGTAACGTAGACCCATTTTTTATCCAATTGACAGGTTTATTTTCGGTTGAGAGATATTTTTGCTTTGAAGTGATTGAAGAATTAGAAGTACAATATGACTATTTTTAACTGTGTTCATTTTTACATCTCGTTAGAAGGTAAAAATATGTATTTACTTGCACAAAATACATAAATCATTTTACAAATTAGTCACCAACAAATGTAGGCCTAATCACAATGATCTGATCAATGGCTAATCTTTCAACTAGACCCTTCGGTCCTCGGTTAGACCAAATACACACGATCCAAGGGGAAATACGGGGAAGAAAATTCCAATTTCTTGACTCGAGGATCCAGATAAGACTTGAGGCCGATATGATCGTTTTGGGCTGTGGCCCACCTGGCGCACCGGTAAACATACGGTATGACTTTCGGTTGCTGACGAAAACAACAACAATGGTGAAAATCCCGCACTGGTCCCCCGAGGGGGGGGGGGTTAATCCTAGGACTCGTAAACCCGACTGGCGATGAGGGCTGTTGTTTACAGGGGGGATAAACCACACCTGACACAGTTGTGGTCTCTCTCTCCCCCCTCTCTTTCTCTCTCTCCCCCCCCACACACACGTACGCATATGAATTTGAACGAATAGTGTTTTTGGTCTCTGGGAGCACAAAAATGAAAATTAAATTGGTCCCAGGTCTGAGTCTGTGCTATTACTTTCTTTCCTATAGAGAATATCCGTGGACATAAAGAATCCATGCAATTAATTTAAGAAAATGGGTAGGCCCTTTAATTATAAAAGCATATTAATAACTTAAGCTTAAGGGATATTTCAACAAATCTCAAAAGTCTGAAGGAAAATCAATTGGTATGAAAATATTTCTGGACTACTGGATGCATAGGGACCTTACATGGTCATCACTTGAGGCACAAGCCCGCAGGAATTTTTAGTTGAACCACTGCATAAACGTATATTGTAACTATAATATTGTGGTATAATTACCTCGTCAAGTAATCCAAATGATGTGATGTTAGGTTAAAAACCTACATGTTTCGCCGTTAATACGGCATCGTCAGGGTACAAACACAGTAAGACATTGCTGTCACACGCATACAATAAATAAATAACACGAAACGAATTACGAACATAACATTTAGATAGGCCTATCACACGACGCGGACGGTCCCGGCGCAGGTAGTAGAACACTGTGTTTTTACCCTGACGATGCCGTATTAACGGCGAAACATGTAGGTTTTTAACCTAACATCACATCATTTGGATTACTTGACGAGGTAATTATACCACAATATTATAGTCATTCATAGTAATCCAGGGGCCATCAACATGGAATTTAATAGAATTAAGTAAGTAGAAATTATGAATTTGGTTCATATTTCAATTTTTAATCGTTAACATAATCAGTGGAGTTTTAGATTAGATTGTGATGAAGACGACTAATTACCTCAACACTAACTTTGTTTTTTTTTTCGTGAACATGGAGTAAGCAACAAACATAACATAAAATAACAAAATTGAATATACCCGGATATATTTTGTTTTTGACGTAACACAATTTAACCAAAATCTCAAACATGCACTTTCTTTGAATTAATTTTCAACTTTATTGGGTAAATATGTTTATTCGTAGTGTTTTTTCACCTAACTGAAATGTACGTATACATGTTATTTCTGCCACTTCTTCAATGGAATTACTTGATTTCTAAATTCCACTTTGGAACACTCTTTCGTATTAAAATACATAATGTTGTTATCTGTGTACCACTCACACGTCAAAAATTGGCTGATCAAACATTCACATATTTTTGTTCAATAAGGAATTTAGAACAACCAAAAAGATTATTTTTGATTTCGATTACAACCACACGTAGGCAGGTAGTAAATACATGATTATGATTAATAAAATTACAAATAAACTGAACCTGTATTTAGTATTTATAAAAGTTAACTTATTTATGTGAACTATTTCTAAGAGAAATAAATAATGTAGAAGAAAATTTAAATAATTTTAGATATATAAATTGGGAAATGTTAGTTACAGTCTACTATGGTTGTTTTTTTCTCAGTCAAGACTTATGGTATTGAAGTCTGCGATGGTTCTTTCCATGCTGCTACGGTCTTTGCTGTAAAAAAGGGCAGTGCGTATCCTCAATATTTGTATCCTCAATGGCTTACCACCATTCATGCGGAGTCTTCCGGTAGCAAAGAATTTTAACATTGCCTTCAATATTCATCTACAGAGCAACAATGTCAGCAGTAAATAATTTGAAGGATATCCATCGCATGGTCAGTGTCTTAGATACCCCACTAGGCATGGATGAGATCTTCGTACTCCATGTCATCGTCTGACCCTCTCTGAAAGGGATGCATTTTTTCGGGGCCCTTCTTCCATAATAAGCTTCCTGAAGAAGTAATGCAGTCACGGCCGCCTTTAACTCCAGGCCGCGGCCTTCGAAGTGGCAACGTCACAAGTGGTGTTGTAACAGCTGTTTTGTTTGGAAGCAGCTAAAGGTATTTGTGTACATACGAAAGATTGGTTACTGGACTAAATTTAAATTTAAATCAGTAAAGTGCGAATTAATGAGCTGATGTCACCTGTCTGCCATGTTATCGTATGGGACGTCTGTCACTGAACAACACCACTTGCGACGTTGCCAATTCTACCAGGCCGCGGCCTGTAGTTAAAGGTGGCCGTGAATGCAGTGCAGCTCAATATTGGGTTCTAAAGGTCTATAAAGTGATGAAGCTCATGTTAGTTATTTAACTAAAACAGCAGCAAAGTGGAATGATAATGTGTAAAACTACTGTCAGTGATTCTATTTCTAGAACCATGTCAGTAATAAGAGAGGCGAAGAGGAAGGGGTATGGTTGGACAAATTTGTAGTTGGTCAAAGATTATAAATCAAACTAAATATGTCCCTCTGTAACTCTCACTAGCATTAAGGTATTTTTGTATACGAATACTTAATACAATGTAATAATACTTAAATAATTTAAAATGTAATAGTTGTAAACAACAAGTTGTTTGTCACAGAATTTGTCATTAAAACTGTTTCATGAGCATTCTTTTTCGGTTTATCGGTTTCAACTCAGATAAATAAAAACATATTCTACAAATCAATTAAGATAAAAAGCAATAAACTAAGTTGATATCTGAAACTATGGGCCCGCGATTTAAAAATGTTGTGTATGGTACATCCTTTTACTATTGCAGTTCTTAGTAAATTAACAATGGATAATAACCACTATTAATAAATTAAGCTATAAAGAGTTATCATTTTGATAATTTTGTCGGTGAAACTTTCTTTTAGTAAAGTCATACAATTCTTAACTTTGGAATTTTATCAATTGCGATTATGTACCTACCCGATTTGACTAAACAAGTTGGTCTTAAAGATAGTCGTGCATTAATTGTGCCAAGCCCTCAAAGGTCCCAAAAATGATCCGTAGTTGCACCAAACCCAAGCTAGGTTGGGGTGAGTTGCCGGCAGAAGAAATGTCATTGTTTACGTGTCATCCTAATCTATCCTAACGTAACCTAATTTAACCTAACCTACTCAATTATACACTCAAAGAGGGTCACCACTTGGTGCAGTTAATGAATGTATCAAGTGGCTCCCTGGAGTAGTTGGTGCAATTCAGGAATACCTGACTACCTGACTCAGGTCAGTTGGTGCAATTAATGCCCGCCCTTAAAGAATTTGCATCATACAGTCTTACCGTTTGTTGTAGGTGACTTCATATTTAACGGTCCTGCTATATCTTACATTAGTTATTTGTGCAACTAGTGAGCAAAGTGAGCACTTTGCACTCGAGTTACACATGATATTTTTCCTACAGTTACCACAAAACAAATAAATTGACAAAGAAAGGTACCTTCACGTTGCAAATCTGGAGTGAGACGAATTAATTAGAGTGAGACAACATTGTCTCACTGATGAGCGAATTGGCCACTTTGCTTTCTCAAATCAGTGAGAGAACATGTACATTGTTAGGTAACTGTAGGAAAAATATTTTCATTAAATATGCATTTATAGCTCATAAAGGTCAACCAGAAAAATGTGATATCTAGCTTAGCTTAGATCATCTTTAGAGTAAATATCTTCAACATTTTGTATTCAAAGATCTGTAATTCATGTAAAGTTATTTTTGCCTAAGTAGGACTGAAATATTTTTCAAATTGGAGTTTTCAGAGTCCCTTTTTGTTCAGATACCTCCGAACACCAGCGACAGCCTAAACATGGGATAAAACAGCGATGTAACTGCTTCAGGCTCTCATAGCGTTGATGTCGAAGCCGGCAAATCTCTTGTAGAAATACGACAGTCATGGAGACTCTATCAGATTCGGCTTATCCTTATCTCTCTGACACATAAACTCACCCTAAGCTTCCCTCCCCCCGCAATGTACCATCAACGCTCATACAATCTGTGACGTGTTTTACACGTGTGAAGTAAATCAGTCAAAGGCAAATTTCAGAAGGTAAAAATCAGTAAAAGTAATTTACAAGTGAGAGTTTGAATTGATTAGCTATAGTCTATGAATCGTTATGGCCCTTGAATTAGTAAACAGCTGTAATTGTTTTTCATAAGGTCCTTACAAAGTTAAACACGATGTGACACATCGGTATTTATAAAATTTTACAAATACACACTTTGCATCATTGTGTCCCTTAACAACTATGGTTAGTGAGATATAGTAGCCCAACTTTGTAAAATGTAACAATGTCAGTCTGTGATTCGTGGTTATCACGAAATGAAACACCTATACTTGGTGTATTATGCTGACCCTTACAAACCAACAAACATTAGTTAGTGACTACTGATTTTTTAAAGATAACCATAACTAATGGAAATTCTTTATTCGATAGAGTAGCCTACAAAAATCTTTCCACCTATTTTATAAGTATTCACATATACAGGGTGTTGAAAATGTCTGGAACCAACATTATATCTGGTGAGTGGTTAAAGAAAAACAAATGATATTTTGTGTACGGATATACTATGGTTTTACCTATCTTTTGGTGCCTTATGAAATTTTTTACCACTTATAGGGAACGTCCTGTGGAGGATGCAGTAAAAAGTTTTAATGGAAGCCTATGGTAAATGATACATCATTTTAAAGGCCATTTTTTTCTGAGTAAGGAGTCACAAGTTTCATCTCAAAAGGACCACCCTAGCAAAAATGGCGACTGTTTGAAATTTAAAAACCCACTTATAGGGAACGTCCTGTGGAGGATGCAGTAAAAAGTGTTAATGTAAAAAGTATTTTTAAACAAATAATACAGTTATAAAACATAATTGTCTTGCTGTACATTTACTAAACACTTACTGAAAAAAAAACACATTTAACTAAATTGTTTGTGTTGTTTTACTAAACTTATTTTTAACAGAAATACCAATTAAGCTTTCTATTTTCAAAAACTTCAAACAGTCGCCATTTTTGCTAGGGTGGTCCTTTTGAGATGAAACTTGTGGCTCCTTACTCAGAGAAAAATGGCCTTTAAAATGATGTAGCATTTACCATAGGCTTCCATTAAAACTTTTTACTGCATCCTCCACAGGACATTCCCTATAAGTGGGTTTTTAAATTTCAAACAGTCACCATTTTTGCTAGGGTGGTCCTTTTGAGATGAAACTTGTGGCTCCTTACTCAGAAAAAAATGGCCTTTAAAATGATGTATCATTTACCATAGGCTTCCATTAAAACTTTTTACTGCATCCTCCACAGGACGTTCCCTATAAGTGGTAAAAAATGTCATAAGGCACCAAAAGATAGGTAAAACCATAGTATATCCGTACACAAAATATCATTTGTTTTTCTTTAACCACTCACCAGATATAATGTTGGTTCCAGACATTTTCAACACCCTGTATATTTAGACTGTGATATATGATTATTATTTAAGTCAGATTAAGATGGTTAAAATTTAAACACAATAGCTAGCTAACCTCACAACAACAACAAAAATACCCCTGCCGCAGCAAACCTGCAGACTAAGCGAATTTCCATTTGCCTGATTGGATTTACACTAAAATGTCTCCTCAAAAATATCACATTTATTCCCTATTTAAATAACATTAGTTTAACGAGTACTTAGGTTTGCTACAACAGCGAGGGTAAAAAGGTGTTTTTTGTAAAATGTTTGTAGTTTAGTATGAAATGAATGCATTTTCCAAATTTGATCAAAATATGATGATAAACAAGCAAACTACAAGAGTTTACTTATTCTCCATAATAATAACATGGGAATTTTAAATTTACAGTTTTTTGGAATTTTTTGGAAAACCCAATTTTTGCCCCATAAACCCCTGTAAACCCCTGTTCCCATAGTCCAATCATGCTGGTTCGCGAACTCGTTCGAATAAACGTAGGTTTACACGTTTGTACAACATTTCATCAAAATCTGATGATTTTTGCTCGAGTTATCGCGCTAACAGTCTCTAGGGACCTCAAAACGAAAAAGTAAATCGGTCCCGGGTCCAGGTCTTACCATGAGTACTACGGTAATAGCTTATTCCCTATATGGGAAATTCGCTAAAATAAGATAAAACATTTAGCTTGACCATACTCTTATTTAAGATATAATAAGACAAGTTTAAAAAGGATTTTTTTTATAATTGTGTATCAATCATTTCATCCTGCAGTTGGTTTGGATTGGTCGTATCTGTGTGTAAAAGTTAGTATACATATAAAACATTCTTATGATATCTTAGCAAAGAATTATTGTATGTTGTAGAGTTGAAACAGTTGTATTGTCATTCGTTATGAATTCTTGTTTTTCTAGATAGCAAATTCACAGATTAACGTGGACACAATTTGTACATTTTAGTGCTCAGTAAAAGCATACCAATATTATGATCTTTATAATGAATAATGAATCTCAATATTCTGAATCTATTTTACGCCAAAATAAACTGCTCATGAATGAAAAAATAATGCTATAAATGTGTTTAAAGGACTCATAAAAATAAAATCCAACATCTAACTCAAGACCAATATAATGTAAGTTGTGTTTGTCATTTAAACTAGTAATCAAACTTAAGTTTGCATCTACCAAACTCAAAATTGTCTGAAGCTTCAGTCAGTATTGATATCACCTGACGAGCGCTATCAGCTGACGTTTCGGACGTCCGTTTCTGAAGCGTCTCTCAATGACAACGTCACAGGAAGGAATGCCATGCGTTTCCTTGTGTTGTGTTTATTTCCGTTGGTAAACCTGCATGCGACATCTATTATGCAAAATTTACCAACTATTACCAGACAAATGTATTCATTGGTTTGGGATATACACTGTAATGTTATATTAATCAGCTGTTTATAAATAAGTCATTATTTACAATCATGCATCGGTAAAACTGGGTTCAAAATTCAGGACAGCTCAGGTCAAAATTAAAACTAATAATACCAATTAAAAATAAATTACAGAAATGAAAGTTGTGCTTATTCAACTTCTTCTACAGTCCGCTGGCACGTATCCTACAGCTAAGGAATGATGTTTGTTGTAACAGAAGCCCAGTTTGTTTCAACTAAAACACAAAACCAACATACGTTTAAAATTCAACCTGACAAGTGGGTATTTTCCAAAACACTTTTAAGTTTATAAAAAGAAAAGCCCTTTAAATTCTTCTGTTGTCTTGAAAATTGTTATTTTTCCTATCTAGTACCATTTAAAAAAATACTTTACATATTGTATTCTAAGAGTAAGTTTTGTATTTTTTATGCTTATGTTCTAGTCAATTTCACATTTAGAGTTCTAGTTTTGGTAATGATTCTAGTATGGTATTTTTCAGAGTAATTCTTTTTCCAATCAGGTGTTGTTGTCTGATCTTTTGTCTGTTTACATGTCATACAGACTTCACAGGCATTTACAAAGTATATAGATTGTTTAGCGTTGTTCACTGTAACTGATTTGTTTTCTATTTTCATGTCATGTACTATTTTAGTACGCTTATTAAAATAGTGTAAGAATCACCTTTCAGATAATGATCGTTAATGAATCGATAAGGACAAATTTATCATATACAAATAATTTCTTAACATAACTTTAGACGATTAGTGCGGACAAACTTAAGATGAAGAGTATTTAAAAACGCTCTGTTCCTCCGAATAGAGGGCTAGAAGGGGATAGAGGGATAGCGAAACCCAACAAATCAGATGTTACGGGATGATCCTGTTTTATGTGCATGTTTTATGGCCAGAGGGAAATACCACAAAACGAAAACCACGCCACAAACATTTAAAAGTTCCCTCTTACTTTGTAAAATATAGTGAAACAAATATGCAGTTAGAGCTAATAGCAGAAATACACAATGATCGTTTGGCCGGTTAGTTTATTTTTAATATTTAATAGACAAATTTCTATATGAGCAGGATCGAACCTTAGGTGAACTGTATCTTAATGACAATGAAATATGGTTAGGGTCTTATATATTATTTTTTTAAAGCAATTCAAAGTGAATAAAATGTCCAAAATTTCTGAACATATGGATTTTATATTATCATTTTACTTAGAAGAGTTTCCCCAGATTATACAGGAAGAGTTTCAAACTATGTTTTTGCACCGTGGGAATACAAACTAATGTGCAATATGAAAAATAATCTTAGAGTTTTAAATATTATTTTGTTAGTGTTCCTAGTTTAGATTTGTTATACCTAACCTTCCTATTTTTATACTTGACTAATGATAGGTTCTTGGTTATTAGGCCTATATTCCTTATTTTCTGTTTAAAAGGTGACAAATCTCAAGGATTAATTTCAAAGGCTATCGTGTTATGTACTTATTTACTTTCACGAAATTACTTTATACAAAAGTACAGAGGATTGCTGAATAACAAAATTAGTTTTGGAATCGAAATCTATTTACTACAGCTTATAAGTATGAAACAAATGTATCCTATTTCTCGTGTGTATAAATTTAGTTTTTTTAAATGAATAATGGTAGTAACAATCATATTTGTTTTTTACCTATTTGTTTAAGTTTGCAGTATTACACAGTTAAAAGTGAAAATTACGTAAAATCTACACAATTTTACTTAGCAGCAACGTATAGAGGACACTCAGTTTGTAATTATAATAGTGTTTCATCAAATGGTCTACCGCTAAAAACTAGATTTTTGATTAGATTAACAATATATTACGCTTATCATTAGTACTGTATATCAATAAAAATTATATTTTTCATCATCTTCAAGATATATTTTTTGTCCTTTAATAGTGTATATCGATTTAACATTCCTATAGATCGTTTGATAAAAATGTCATTAATTAATTTAAAACACTGAGTGATTTTATACCATAAATAACAATATGACAGTGAATCGTATACAAGAATAATATTGTTAGGGAATTCTCATTCAAATTATAAACTAGACGCTTTTGTGAATATTCAGTGGAAGACGTTACATTTTACCACTAAGTACGTTGTAAGGTATAGTGAATATGAGCGTAAGACCATCATAAAGACGCCCATAGGACACTGTGACTGTCAAGGCTCTAAAGTATTGACCACTTCAAGAAGCCAAGTGCTTACTGGAAATACGTGAATACTATAAACAACATAATATAGAGTTCATACATTTAATTACGTAATTTTTTTTTAGTATGATGTAAAATCTTCTCCTTAAGAATCGAACTGAAAGTCATAAACAGCTGATTTTTGGTCAATTTAAGACATTTGATCGTGCTATATCTTCAAGCCAGTAGTCAATTTTAAGATTTATGTTTACTTGCCAGTAAAGTCTAATATGTGTCTACTATAATAATACTATAATAATAATAATAAGTCTACTATAATAACACCAGGGATAACGTCATCTGTAATTATTGAGAATTTTTCGTTACCTCACTTTGTTTTGACTAAGAATATTGAAATACATATTTTTCAGTGCAAGGAGAATTTTTATTAAAATTTGTTGAGCGTATTATAAGAAGTAGAATATAGCTCAAATTAGAGGTGTTGGTGCTACAGCGGGAAAAGTTAATGAAGTAACAATTTTAATTAAAGCAGAAAATTAAAGTAAAATATTTTCTATAAGGAAAGCATATGAACTTCAGCGTTTTTTTTCATAATTACGTACAGAGAGTACAGGAAAATAATGTTAAATAGTTGTTTTAATCGTTGATAATATGTTATTTGTTTTTTAGGTTTGTGACATTACAGTAATTTATTATAACGGGGATTTTATGGTCTTCGGCCCCTAAAGCCAATAATAGCTGTTAAATATCTACACATTGAACTGTAAGTTTAAGTTTAAATAAATCTGGGTTAATCCAATGACAGATGACATTTTGATTTCATTTCGCATTATATTGTCACATGAACTTAAAAATAATGTTTACTAATATGTGAATTTTAATACATAATAAATACATCTCACCCATCGATATATCTTCACTTATACATATTTACAAGACGGTAAATAAAAAAAAAAATGCAATGGCAATCGATTTCGATCACACACTGGTCATCATCAAGCACAATTGGAATTTGGGAAATATTCATTAAATATAGGCTCCTTAAATTACATACACACATTAGTATGCATAAAATTGTCATGTAATGTTTGAAATGTCATTTTAACCCAAGATTACCAATATTTTAATAATATTCATATAACTTTCATAAATGGTATTCTTGCATTTTAGACACACATTTAATAAGACAAGTATAATAAAGAGGTGAGGATTCCAGAGCAACAAGAGTGATGGAGAGAGAGAGAGAGAGAGGAAGAGAGAGGGAGAGAGACACTAAAACTAATTTGCATTGCAAATTTCGTGCAAGCGATGATGATGTGCAAGTTTACAAGATGAATCACCAAGACCTAAGATAAGATCCAATAGACCTATTTACGTCATAGTTCCACCGACATAGTCGCTGATGATTTGGAAATTTAATTCACGTAAACTTGCTTGGATCTAAACATTTTTTGTAATTTAGTAAGATTGTGTAACTACACTCTGTGTAAATATGGACTAATCTGTGTTTTAATGATTTTTGGATTAGTAAGTGTCTCGTTCGGTAGCGGACTGAGAAAGTTTGAAAATTCAGCGATTTTTAGTTCCCGTCCCACTGTAAAGATTTCGAAACAGTACTCTATTACACTGTAACAGCTCACCCTTTTATTTGCTGTACAGGCCTTACGCTTGATGTACAGCCTTTAAAGCCCATTTGGACAAATTCCAGGTTTCAAAACGCAAACCTGCCTTTGAAAAAAGTAAAACATTGGACCAAGTCTACATACCTGACTCTTAAGAATACAGCTCACAACTTTTACAATCTACAGAGAATCTATTCAGAGACACACCTACTCGTACAGATAATCTATTTACTGGACACCGAGTATATTGTGTTGATAATGGAGTGATAAACCTAGCAAAAACTAATAGTTTTTTGAACCATCAGTTAAAAATAATATAAATAATAAATAAAGGTGAATATAAATGTTTTGACATATTATAAAAGTTAAGGTTAAGTTAAGGATAAGTTTGAAGAAAATACATACAAATCTGATCGGTACAAATCGATCTTGCCTCTTTTCGAATTTCAAAAAGACCGCAATGTGCCATAAAAATCAATAAACGTTGACTTTCTTAGTGGATGTTTACTCCCAAATCAATAGAGTACGATAAAACAGTTTGTAGCTTTATAGTTTTTTGTTTAAACTGCACCAAGGATTTCACAACACTAGTCAATCACTTGCAAAGATACCATTTCTTTACGCAAGTTTAATCGTATCTTTATTAAAATGTTATACATATATTATGGCATAACTATGTAAGGAGAACGATCCAAGTATTTTATTCTCCTCTAAGTGCAAGTTTTATAGTCCACAGCGAAGTGGTTGTAAACAATAGCTTTGCCTGTCGGACTCATAAAAGAGAACAAAATTTAATTTTCTTTTTGTACAATGGGAGCTAAGACATTCCTCCTCTGAGACTGTAAAATAACTAATGGCATTAATAAGGCAATTCGGGGTTGGAAAACACACGTTTTGAGAAAAACTGGGTTGAAAACTCTTGGGGGGGGTGTGTTCAGTTCATTATATAAATAAACCTTATGTTGTTTCAAGATAATTTATTGCAATAATAATACGTTTCAAATTGAATACATACAATTTTAGCTTATTAACTTATATTTACTCCTACATGTCTAATATGATCACGTTCCAATGGAAAATAACACATAAAAAGCATTTTATTGAATTAAAACTTAATATAATAGTTTTAGTGATACCGACAACGCATAACGTGTCCACCTAGATACAAATACTTTTTTAACTTGTTTATACTACCAATATGTAGGTCCTTTATAAAGGAAAGTACAATGTAAAATGCTGTAAAGCTATGTATAATAAAAGGTGTTCTGTTTTAATTAAACCCAAATTACAAATAGGATACTTGTTACGACAAATGAAGCTTATATTTTGGTATCTCTATTTTCTTTACTTCCTTACCAATCAGCTGATATGCATTGCTGCACAGTAATCTATCACTTTAAATATTATTAGGAGTTTATTATGAATACGACTCAACATGATGTATTTTCAACCTCAAAGAATTTAAAGTATTACTCAAAAGTACTTTCAAACTAAATCATTGGTGTTATGTCATAAAAGGTATAGAATTACGTTTCCAAGTATGGTTCTATTACATAATTTATTAACTACTCAAAGGATTGTCAAATGTTTAAGAATACCGGGTCTGTAAAAAACAATCTAACGTAGACCTACAATAGCCTCTATTTGAGCTTGCAAAAACACCATTTATGGTGACTTATTTAGAATAAATTCTTCTTCTGAAAATAAGGTAAAAATATTAAAATTATGAGCTTGTTTTGTCGAAGAAGTGTCTTACGGTACTTGTAATTATTTGTATTGCGCTAAAAAACACCCTGTAGCTATGTCAATATGTTGGTATTTAATAAACAAGCACTTTGCAGATTTATTACTTAGAGCTTATAAACAACAAAAACACTTCGATTATCATTAAATTAATTCATCAGACGATTACCACATAATTTTGATCCTGTCTCAGCTCATCATCACGTCCTTTTGATACTTTCTATAAGATAACATCATTTATAGACTAAATATGCGTAGTAAATATTAATTTTCACTGTCATATATATGTGTTATGACCGGTTTTCTATCCCATACTTCCGCCAAACCTAAGATTGATGAACTGACAAATTGGCCTGACACATCGACGATGCCGAGGTTGGGAAAGAGCTGCAAACGACCGACAATGGCCGCATGAAGGATCTTCACTAATTGAATAGCTGAAAGGAGCCATTTAGCAGTCGGTCCTCAAGTCGCTCCAGTCTGACAACGTTCTGCCTAAATTAACTGAAACGCTCTCTTCCTTAATTAACCATTATGCTGTAAACAACAAAGTCCTCACTCCTTCGTCCTCAGATTCCAGGACAATCGCCGTCTCGGATGTTCATTTCGAATCATTCATAGTAGCTTCAGCTGGAGATCCTCAGTATCAATCAATCAAGAAATTTATTTACACAATAATTACCAATACAAGTTACAAAACTGCAAAAACCACAAATGGTTTGTATGCAATAAAAAATATTGTCTTATATACTATACAGTTTTGTCAGTTTGAGTTAATAGCATTCATTTATGAGTCCTTCACTGTCTCTTGAGCAATTAATAACAATTAAAAAGGGCAAAAATGGCACAAATATCTGTAAAAATTTGACGGTAACAATAATAAATAAACAATTAGAATAAATAATAATAAATAATATTCTTATTTGCTTCAGACAATACGATGATTGCATAGCATGCGTCAACATATACAAAATAAAAGAAAAAGGCACAATAGAACAATATAAAGCATGAAATTACTATAAGACTAAAAGATACAGCCAAGTGTTATTTATTTGGCATGGTGAAACCAACTTCAAGCCGATGCGTGTTTATTCCATATGGTCCATGAACTCATCCACCGAGTAGAACACGTTCGACACTAAGAAGCGTGTTAATTTTGCTTTAAATTTAGTGTCGCTGTTTTCATCTCTGATACATTGGGATCCTATTCAGGAGAACGACACCAGCCTGGGACGGCATTCGTGCCATACAGGCTAACCTGTGATGCACTGGCCTATACACGTCCCTGGAACTAGTGTCGTAATCGTGTACATCTCTGCCCTGTATTAGGCAGCCTTTAGACTTGCAAAAAAATGCAGTCTCTAGGATGTACCCAGCAAGCGTAAACTAGTTATAATCCCGAAAGGCATCCCGGCACGACTCTCTACGTCCAAGTTTAGCTATGATGCGGATGGCTTTTTTCTGAAGAATGAAAAGACGGTTGAAATTTCTCTGGGAGGAATGCACAGAGAAGTACCTTATGAGAGGTGACACTATATCAAACCGCTATAAGCCATCAACAATTTTTTTTTTATTTTCAATTAAATCTATTTAAATTATATCAATTTTGATCCAAATATATCCATAAAAAAATCAAACTACAACATTTTATAATATTCTCCATAAGAATTACATGGGAATTTTAAATTTACAACTTTTTGAATCTTCTCTGTTACTAATAACCGTACAAAACACTTTCAGATACTAAATTATTTGTTTTTAAGGTCTTTAAAAAGTCTAGAGAGAAACTGGGAAATTTTGTGTTTTGATGGTCAAAAATGAGAAAACCCATTTTTACCCCATAAAATCCCCCGTAAAACCCCGTTCCCATGGTCCGACCATGCTGGTTTGCTAACTCATTCAAGTTTATCCCCCCTTACACCTTCAAACCAAATTTAATTAAAATCGGAGAAAAAATATATATATAAATTTGGACGAATGCTGTTTTTGGCCTCTGGGGACAACAAAATGAAAAAGTAAATCGGTCCCGGGCCTAGGGGCCACCGTTCCACCTACGATAATAGCCACTTCCCTATAGGTAAATTCGCTAAAAACCACCAAACATGGCACCGTCCTAATGTCCCAATTAATACCTCATTCATACCACACACCGCAATAACCTCTAAAACACCATAAACTTCTGTTTAGGCACTTAGATTTTAGTTAGATAGTGAGCAACTAAGAAGCTTACATGCAGGAGGGTACTTGCTTTTTCCTTAACAGTTTTTACTTTAAAACTTAGCTGAAGCTCTTTATTTACACCATTAAAGTTTCCTCACGAAACAATGCAAACAAGGCCTAGACACTGCTATGTTTTATTCACTTAATGTAATTTTTCCGTTTATCATGTAGCTGTTTTGTAGCATTTCACCAGAAAATAAATAAAATAAAAGAAACTCTACCCGAATTTTCTTTGTATGTGTAATAGATACCAAGGGGTGAGGGGTGGGAAGGGGGAGGTTGGCCACACGGTACATGCATATTACACGACGGTCCAGAGGAGACTGGAGACAGCATCCCGGGGGAAAACGGGTCACAATTGACGGGACATGTCCCTCCGACCGGCACACTGTAAAACTGTTAAACGAGGAGCCGCTGTCTCCACTGTTTATACAAGTTTTGAACAAAGGGATCAAAACCTGCAACGTTAAGAGGTGTAAAATATTATTATGGATGCAAGAAAGGTGTGTTTATTTATTTATTTATTTACGGTCACACCATTTTACAGAGTTGACATGCTGATATTAATACAAATACAATATTGAAAAATTGAAAGTTAATTAACAAAAAGTAATAACGAATGCAAGTGAAATGTTGAATTATTTGAAAGGAGCATAACTACTTGCCTAATTAAATTTGCATCCCTTCTGCCTTTTCTCATGCTCTTTTACTTTTTTGTTATTTTGCAGGATTTATTTTGTTTGTATTGTGTTTGTATTCTTGTATCTTTGCTTGTATACCTTAAGAATGGTTACAAGATCACGCTATACCACGTATCGCTGGTAATTTGGGAAATTAACCTATGCCTAAAGAGACTTAAAGTCACTTCAAGGATGATATTTCCCTTCTCCTTGTAAAGTATTGAATATTTGAAACTCTGTACGTTTTGAAGTTCGTAGAAAGTACTCCAAATTAAAAAATATATTTTGATAAAAGTGAATTTAATGGTGTACAATGTACCCTTTTCTTATTTGACATCATAAATAGTACAAACATATCGAATGTGCCATTTGAATTAAGTTTTAACATAATTTAACAGTGATGAGTATTATTCTATTTACATTATGTTAAATAAATTATAATAATCATATTTTAAGCTTCTTTACCATCACCCGATTTGTAAATAATAATGGTTTGGGCATTCAAATTTCATTAGTGGCAAGAAGGTACAGTTTCAAAAAGAAAAGATGTGATCAAATTTTGAAGTGTATAAAATCCCAATAAACAAAATCATTACTTTTGCTAAGACCTTACGCTTGTCTAGTGGTCTTCATGATCTCCTCAAATAGAGACTGACATCTAAAAAAGTTTAATAATGTTTTAAGTAATCTTGGTCACAACTAATCTTACAGTGAGAAAATTTTCCCTCTCAGTCTTTATTTATACAACTGTAATTACGATATTTGACTTACTAATTCATTTTAGATATTTCTATCTTTTCTCTTCTTTCTTTATTCCTTGTTAGGTTTTTCTTGTCCTACGATGCTAGGCACGAGCCCAGAATTGTTTTTCACATTACTTCAGACTAGACCTAGGGGTTGCGGCATTATCACATGGTTAAAATCCATTGGTAATTTGGCGGGATTTGAACCCGGGATCTCTGGAACCGAAGTCCCACACTCTGACCACTAGATCAGCTCGCTCCCCAGGCTAGTATTACCCTAGACATACATCTTAAAGCAATGAAGGACCCTGATTCTGGCCATAATTTGTAGTTCACAGTTTATATTCACTATCGTGGTTAACTACTACGTATATTTAACGCATTAAATCTTTACCTAAGATGCATGTAGGATTCCGCTCCTCATAGCGTTGCAAATATTATTAAAAGCAAGGGTCGCCATATGTCCGTGACATATGACATATAAATCAAATTCTCCGGTTGTGAGTCTAATGCGGCGTACCACAGGACTCTACACGAGCCGATCAAACTCTTACCGTCTAGAAATGTTACACTTTATATTACTAAAAATACTTCTAAACTTTCTGATATTTGTAAAACTCAACCTTTCGTTACATTTAATGGAGGCACATTATTAAATGAAATCCTATGCATAAAAATCGTTTCATTGGACAGCTTCATTAAGCATTCCAAACGAAAATATGGAATATAAACCAAGGTAAGCATATTGGAATCTCTTGCAGTACAACCCTCATCTCCTAAGAACCATCTACAGGTTTTAATAGTGACAAAACTTGATTTTTATGGGAATATAAATTATGAATGAAGAATTTGATTGGTTGTTATATTACAAGTTTCTATTATCAGAGAAATGCGATGTTATGTTGATCATTAGTTAACTGGGCTCAGTAAGCTTATGAAGGCGCGCGCTCCCCTGTGTAGTGACTCTTTATCAGGTTAGTTCGTAGGTTAAAGTACAGAATAAAATATTCTGTGGTTAAATTAGGTTACATATTGTTTCTTCATGTAGGTTTCATATTGTTATATGAATATTTTACATTTCATTGTTTTTTTTTTTTTTTTTTTTTTTTTTTTTTAGGGAGAGGAGGGAAAATGCTTTTACGCACACAGGTAGCCAGCCTGTAGTGTGAGACTCCTGATAATTGTCAGACTACTCACTAAAAAACCCCCTCTACTCTGTTGGACACAGACCTGGAATTGTTTGTCACATTACTTCAAGTCAGGCCAACATGTGACCTAAGCCCTCAGGGCTCGCACCGTTTCTGGCATTTCGATTCTTAATGACCTACAACCGCATCCCGGTCAAGGTCGATCTTCTTGGCGCGGAGAATACCCTGGATATAATGTGACACACAGGTCCAATTGTCCTCACCCTCCGTCATAATCGGTATGACCGTGTCCACCGACAGCAGTCCTATTAATTGTTGAGCCTCCAGGCGGGGCCTTTCCCAGCGCTGGCAGTGGAAAAATGTATGTTCCACGTCATCGAGAATGCCTGGGCAGTATATGCAGTCGGGTGACACGGCTTTGCCCATCCTGAACAGGTACGACCGGAAAAAGCCGTGTCCCGTCAGAAATTGGGTGAGGTAGAAGTCCACCTCTCCGTACCGCCGATCAACCCAAGGTTGGACTTGCTGTATCAGTCGCCTGGTCCAGAGTCCCCGTGTCTCCTGTTCCCAGCCCTCCTGCCACAGCTGGTAGGTGCGGGTGCGTTCCTCTGTTCGTGCCTCGTCCTCCCCACGGCGCTGGTAAATTGCCTTTCTCTCCGCCGCCAAAAGTTTGACGGGGATGACTCCAGCAATCACCAGGACGGCGGGCTCGGACACTGTTCGATAGGCAGATGCTACCCTCAGTGCTGCCTGACGCTGCACTCGGGCGAGCCGCATCCTGTATGCCTCCTTATTTAGTGCGTCTGCCCACACCTCCACACCGTACAAGAGTACGGACTGGACCGAAGACATTAACAGCCTTCTACGACTGGACCGAGGCCCTCCGACATTGGCCATCAACCGGCTAAGAGAAGAAACCACCCTAGCGGCCTTGTCCGCTGTACGGAAGATCTGATCCCGCCAGCTAAGCTTGCTGTCTACCATGACCCCAAGATACTTGGCAGAACGAACAGTTTGAACCTCGACGGCTCCCACCCTCAACGGCACGATGGTGTCAATCCGTTTTTTTGTCAAAATCACGATCTCGGTTTTGCTCAGAGCAAGCGAGAGACCGTGGTCTGCCATCCATGCGTTAATGGTACGCATAACTCGGTTTAGCTTTAGCTGAGCCAGCTCAACGCTACGTGCAGCTATCAAAGCTGCAACGTCGTCTGCGTACCCAACCAAGACTGTTTCCTCAGGCATTTCAGACCTCAGAAGGCTGTCATAAGCGACGTTCCAGAGGTCTGGGCCGAGTATGGAACCTTGGGCAGCACCAGAAGTGACACTCATCGTCCGCGGGCACTCCGCAGTGTCATACGTTAGGAGGCGAAACCGGAGATAATCCTCTATGATGCGCATGAGGTATGCCGGCACGTGGAAGGTGTTCTCCAGAGCATCCAGCATATGCACCACCTCGCCGAATTAAATGCATTTCGCACATCGAGCGTTACGAGCAGCACAACCCTGCGAGAGTAGTGGGTAAAATCCTCAGCTCTCATCACGGCTTGCTTCACCTCCTCAATCGCATCAATCGTTGATCGCCCCATCCTGAATCCATACTGACGAGGGGAGAGGTCCCCCGCAGCGACAACGGCTGAATTTAGCCGGGAACGGATCAATTTCTCGAGGACTTTTCCAGCCGTATCCAACATACACAGAGGTCTGTAAGAGGATGGCAGATCTGGGTCTCCCTTGCCCTTCCCAACAAGCACAAGCCTAGCTGTCTTCCAGCACAGGGGGAAAACCCCTTCAACCAGGCAGGCGTTATACATGCTCAAAAGGATCAAGGGGTTGGTAGTCAAAACCTTCTTGAGGACTTCACCGGGCACCCCATCGGGACCAGGAGCCTTGTTGTTCTTCAGGGATATGACGGCCGCCACCAGCTCTTCAGGGCTGAAAAGTGGGACGTCGTCCACCCTTCCATAATCCCGCAGTGGGCGCAACGCGTGAGCCGGGAAAAGGGACTCGACTATCCTCTCCATAGTGACCTTGTCCATGACGGAAGGTGGAGAGCGGGTTCCAAGTTTCTTGGTTACAAGTTTGTAACCCAGGCCCCACGGGTTGGAATCAACATCGTCCCTTAATTTATCCCAGCAACTGCGTTTACTCCGATTGATGGCTCGACGAAGATACCTCCTAGCCACCCTATAAGCATCCGACTTACGCCGTCTGTCTAGGGGTTCTCTAGCCCTGGTAGCAAGTCTTCTGGCCCTTAATGCCGCTCGACGCAATTCCGCAATCTCGGCAGTCCACCAGTACACAGGACGCTTATTGCACCGGTATCTCCTGCGAGGCATAGACTCATCGCAGGCCGAGACAATCAGTTTCATCGTGGATGTAACTAACGCCTCTGCGTGAGGCACGCCAGTTGCAGGATGAACCACTGGCGTTCTTCGTAGGATGGCTCCATTGAATCTTTCCACGTCCAGTTTTTTAATGTTCCATCGAACGGGCACTTGACGAAACGCTGCCACTTGTCTCTGATGACCATCCAGGACGTCAAAAATTATGTACTGGTGGTCACTGGCCGTGTAATCCTCCAGGACTCTCCAGGCTCTGATCCTTGGCAAAAGAGACTCAGATGCAAGGGTAATGTCTGGGATCGTTCCCCGCATCCCAGGGCGCCGGAAAGTTGGCGTGTTGCCCTCGTTGACGACAACGAGTCCGGCTCTGGCAGCAAAGTCCAGAATGTACTTGCCCCGGGAATTTGTGAGGGTCATTCCCCACTCGACAGCCCTAGCATTAAAATCCCCACCCACGACTACGTGTCCTGTGGTATTGCGCACGCTCTCTTCCAGGCGGTCTATCTTCTCACGAAAGTCACGGATGGCCTCATTGGGAGTGAGGTAGACACTAAAGTAAGTGACATCCCGGCACCGAACCCAAACGAAACCTCGGCCCTTCGCGTGACCCCGTACTTGTACTGTAGCTGCATTACGCGCCCAGATTGCAGCAGTACCAAGACTATCAGGGAACCAAAAAGATGGGTCCCTATCACGGTACTGGTACTGTTCGCTGACTAAAAGCGCGTCGACATCGTGTTCTAGGGCAAGCTGACATAGAAGTGCGTCAGCCGTCCTGGATCGCTCAAGATTGCATTGAAGGATTCTTATCTTCGTGGGAGGGCTTTCGCTTGTTGTAGTGCAGATTTAAATGCACTGCACTGTCCAGACCCAGCTATATGCTTCAAGTGTTTTTCAGCGAGCCCATTTTCTTTGCAAAGAAAACAGGACTCGACTTGGCAGTCCTTACGGATGTGACCGACCTCCCCGCACCGAAGGCAGTTCTTGCTTCGGTCGGGTCCCTTGCAGTTTCGGGAGGAATGGCCGAAACAGAGGCATTTAAAACACCTCTTTACTTCCACTCTCCGTCTGAGCCTGCAGTTGACCCAGCCGACTCTCAGATGTTGTAGTGCCAGCACCTTATTGGCATGTGCGTCTGCCATTTCGGCGACCGCCATCCATTTCATAACATTTCATTGTTACGTGTATATAAGTAACAATGAGGGAGCGTCCTCAATAAACATGATTTTTCATAAAAATATTTACACCAGTTTGCCAAATCTAACTACATTAAAGTGTTATAGCTTTATTGGAATATTAAACAACGTTTTAGCTTGACAAATCATATTTTATTATGATAAAGATTATATCTGTTTTTTTTTAGGAATTAATACTTTCACAGATATGATGGAATATCCACACTTTACGATATGACGTTGGTTCAATCTATTTGGTCAAACGGTCTATAATCACACACATTTTATAGACAGTACCTAACAGATTATTTTTAGCGAATTTACGACATAGGGAATAAGCTATTGCCGTAGGTCTCATGGTAATACCTGGGCCCAGGACCGATTTACTTTTTCATTTTGAGGTCCCCAGAGGCCAGATGGGGTAAAAATGGAGGTTTCTTATTTTTCACCCAAAAAACATAAAATTTTTGCAATCTCTTTCCGAAACCATTTTGTAGAGCTCATAAAAACAAATAATTTAGTATATTGAAGCGTCTTTGTATGCCTAACGGTTACGGAGAAAATTCCAAAAAAGTGTAAATTTTCAAATTACCATGTTATTGTCATGGAGAATAAATAAATTGTTATAGCTTGCTTGCCTACGGACATAGTTTAAGATAGTTTAATGAAATTTGAAAAATTGGTGTGCTTCATACTAAGCTATCAATATTTCAATTGAAAAACACACCTTATTGTCTCCCCTGTAGCAGCAAACCTAAGTACTCATTATAATTAATTATATTTACATATGAAATAAATCTGACAATTTTAAGGGAATCATTTCGTGGAATTCCAGCCAAGTAGAAGGAAATTCGCTTAGTCTGCAGGTTTGCTGTGGTGGGGGAATTTTAATTTGAAATTAATTTTTTTCATTTGGTTAGTTACCTTAAAAATAACGTGGAAATAAATAACGTAGTTTAAAACTTCAATGGCCCATTTTACTTGTTCAACCACTGTATTGTACTGTGTACCTCTGTAAAAATAGTTCATTCGATACGATAACTGCACAGACTATTTGGCGAAAATTCATCCCAATATTTAATCTAGTAACAATCCAGTATCTACTTTAACAGTTTCGGTGGATATGTATTCAATATACAACAGAAACTGTATTTGATACTTCATATGGATTTAAACAATACAACACATTTTCTGTTTAAATACTGGAGCGCTTTTTGTACTACATCAAATAGCTCGACCAAAACTCAAATAATACACTTCTCTCAACTACTGTTTGTCTCTCCAACCTTTGAACTAGGGCAACTGAAAATAGTTATGTACAGTGTAATAGTATTAGTCTTTCTAATAGTTTGTCTTCAACTCAAATATGTCAAATATTATTTGTTCTTAACTATGCCAAGTTGTTACCCACGCAAACTTATTGGCAACGGATTCACAACTTCATTATGTCATATCAATCATAAACTATCAACTGTAAAAGCTAAAAGGAAATAACGAAAACCTTATAATTTCAAAAAATAATCTGATGGCAATTTATTACATGAAATTTAAACTTAAAGAATATTTCCGCGTGTAACAAACATTATTTACATTCCAGAGTCTGTATTATTTTGTTGTTGGAAATGTTTGCTGCAGCGTCGTTTCTGTGAAGAAAAAGCTCACTGTTCATAAAGTGAAAATTTGAATTGTGTAAGTATACATATCTTGTATTGTGAGATGTAATTCCAGTTTTATTTTGTGTTACATTTCTGGTTACGTTAAAGTGTAGTAATAAAAAACCTCTATTTTATTAATTTAAAGTGAATGTTACAGTAAATAATCTCTTTTTTCATATTATACCGGAGGAAAAGCTTTTGTTCATGCACAGATTATTACTAGAATCTTTGAAGGGTTAAGTGTATTTATTCTACACGAGAAAGTTAATCAGACTAATGTTATGAACGGAGTAAATTTATATAGCAGTTTTAAGAGTTAAATCCACTCTATTTAATGCTAATTGTGTTAAATTTGCATCTATACTCCTTGTCTTAACAAAGAAACCATGAACACAGTTTGTCATCTTAAAACACTTTTATACTAAACACAATCATTTTCTCGTTTAATCGTCCTTTATGATCTTTAGTGCATTCCAATACAGTGAAACGGTAAACTACAAATTGAAATTTTGCTACAAATCTCTATGCGGTATTTTGTTTACATGTTTTTTTTCTGATAACTTATATGAGTAATGGGGTTTTCCCACCACTAAATTTGGAAGAGCATTACCAAATAAAATCAATATTTAGTCACAAATCCTTTCGTGAGAAAGTCGTTGTAATGACAGGAATAGTCTTTGTTTAGTAGTTTTTCACAGGGTTGATACATTGTCTAGGGGGTAGAGTGTGAGAACTCTGTCCTGGAGGACATTGTTTAAATCTCTATTAGCTGAGTAATATTGTCGTAGTTTGGTACTTACCTCCAGCTGAAAATCCAACTATCTACAAAACAAGGATGGGTGGGCCTTACATGCAAGGAAAACGTCCTATGTATGGACACCTCCTTCCAATGAACGTCATACGATAAAATACCCCCACCGCAGCAAACCTGCTTTACCAGGTTTGCTGCTACAGGACATATGATAAGGTATGTTTGTTTTATTAAAACTTTTATAGATCAGTATGAAATCAAAAACCTTTGACTAATGCAATAAAATATGCATATACAAAACAAGCAAACTGTCACAGTTCATTTATTCTTTAATTTACACTTTTGTCATTTTCTCCGTAACCGGTAGGCAATTTAAACGGATGGTGTTTTGACCTCTTGGGAAATGAAAACGAAAAATTTAATCGGTCCCAGGTCTAGTTCTTGGCATGACACCGGTGGCAATAGCTTATTACCTATATGGAAATTCACTAAAAACCAAGAAAATGTTTAAAACGCACTAAACGCTTTAAGAACTTAAGCTACAATAAACGTTGCCTACATGTAGATTATGTATGACAAAATAATGTCTTGTGACGACCTTAAAGCAAGTTCCAAGGTAAAGATCAGTAAGAGGGGCTCAGGGACCGCAAAAGGGAAGTAAGCGGTCCGAGGAGTAATGAGCACAAATTTTGAGTTTTGTAAGGGTAGAGTTCTGTCCCATGGGACAAGAGCCAGGCTTGCCTTAGACCACTCATAATCCGATTATTTGTTATCTTCACATACGAAAAGGTAATGTGGATATAGACATGCTATGCTTAAATTAGATTCTTTTAATTTGTCAGTACGTGCAAAAAAGGATATGTATATATTTTCTCTTTGTTTATTCTGTACGGGATCATGTACATAATTTACTTTGAACAACTTAAAAGCATTGCATACTTAAGTTACGATCAGCTGTTTCGGCGATTTAGCCTTTAAAGTTTTGAATCCATTCTGTGCAAGTTGCAGAACATAGTCCTTCGCAGACACTGTTAATGAGTTTATAAGAAAAAGTAAACCTAATTTTAGGACAGTATTGTTAATGTATGTTGTATAGTTGTTTTCGTATTCATGTATTAGAACACTTGAGGTACACTCATCAAATACCAATTGAATTTGAGATATTTCAATGCAGAGATGAACACGAAAGTAAAACATACATAACATCTAATTTTACATTGCCTTCAGGTTTCTTTAGTCTAGAATCTTTAAGTGTATTTTTTTTTTATTTTTTAGGTGTTAGTTTTCCTTATTTCCTAAGTAATATTATATAATATACAAATTTAGTGATAGGAATACCTAGAAAATCGAAAAGAATTAAAATACATCAATAGAGCCTATGGAAATAAATATAGTAAAATAAGTGGAAATGTGTAATATGTCAAGCGACTATTTTTTGTCCCACTTTTACATCCTAGTACTCTAGTATCTAGCCAGGATCCGTTTTAGATGTTACATCAGGCTAGACATAGAGAGGGTGGTGAAATTATCACTTAGATCAAATCCATTGGTGATTGGCGGGATTTGAACCTGGGACCTTGCGTACCTAAGTCCCGTACTCCACCAGACATACAGCTCATTCCCCTAGACAAAGCTTGTAAAAGTAAATAAATATACCTTTACTTTCAAACGATAATACAGGGTAAATCAGAGGTGCATGACGGTTTGTCCCAACAAGCGTTAAAAACAACCTTTTTTATTGAAAATCCACCATTGCAGTTTTTTTTGTGGGTAAAAATTTTAAAATATCACTTAAAAGTACAAATATATGTCCGAAGACTAATTTAAACAATTAAAAACATTCGAAACTCCAATACATTTTACAAATTTTAGAAATAGGGCGTTTTTTGAAGGTGGAGGAGTGCGATTTTCGAAAAACGTCAAGTGTCTTGTAGAAAATTTAATTCCTGACAATGAAAATTCTTTCAAATCATTGCTAGCTCTTACCGTTTTCAAGCTATAGCCTTAATCGGCTATAAATTTTTTTCCTCAAAAAAGGGGGATTTAAGGGAATTTTTTTGTGGGGGGGGTTGGAATTTGAAAATGTAACTTTTTGGATTTTCTGGGTTGTTTGGGACCGAGATAAACCTCCAAAAAAATGTCAGATCCCTAGCTATTCTAGAAGTTGGTAAACATTTGTATACCTGATCAGTGAGTCAGTGAGTACACAAACGGCTGTATATCCCGTTAAAGTATGTGCACACGTGGTCTGATTAACCCTGTATATGACTTTAACAACAGGACTTACTTTTAGACTTTTATTGGGTTATTTTATTGAGTAAAAACGGACAAATATATCTGCTGATGAATGGAAAATAGTCCTGACAAAATTTAATAAAATAGTTAGATATACAATTTAGTATTTACACAAAAATCACTTTTTAAAATGTATCCCTTAAAAATCAATTGTAATCATGAACAATTAAACGAATTGGGAGGTAAATATAAGCATTCTGAAGCAGATACCAATCAAAATATCCCAATCAACCACCTGTGGTATAAAGACGCGAGAGTAAACTGAAGTGATGCTTAACGAGTTTATGGGCATATTTTTAAAATTCATTATGAATACTATAAAGAAAGGTGTTACACCTTCATATACTGTATAAATACAATTAATTGACCATACTGTACATACATTGACATGCACTATGTAATGTTTTAATCGACATTTTATTTGGTCTTGAATGCGTTTAAGAATGAAAACTGAAATATTCTGTATACTTTATTCTGTACTTGTTAGATGGAATGTAATGGTAAACGAGTTAAAAAAATAATTCTGTTATTCATCTTCATGCATTATTATAAAAGGTGGTCCATAAATGACAGATTATTTTGAAACAAGTGTCAATCCACTTGAGGAATCATGGATCCTTGGTCAGTACAACCCCGTGACTTTTGCATTGAAGTCTTGTTATTGTTTAATACAACAACGAAAATTCTACGAGTACCAACAGCTGATTGACATATGTTTAAAAATGATCCGTTATTTATGGACCACCCTTTATGATAACTGCCAAACTAAAACGTAGTTTTTTATAAAACTGCACACCGAAGATTTAGGTTAATCTTCATACGGCCTATTTCCTGTTGATTATTGTTCAAAATAAACTTAGCCAAAATTTTTTCAGCTGTCATCCAGAGTAAGAAAAAGTAGTGAGGTAAGTAGTGGGCAAAGTAAGTTTTGAGAAATCAGCTGTTTTGCAAACTCATTCTGGTTAACAAAATGACTCTTTGTCAACGGTGGTGTTGATAAAAGCAAATTTATGTCTGTCTTAAAATTTGACAAGTTAATTTGTGAAACCAGAAAGACATTGGATTTATCAATTCAACAACCACTTTTATTACTTATTTTGAATAAATTACAAACATCAACATAATAAGAGATAAAATACACAACATAAAAAGAACTGTTTCAATAAAACCTAGATGTTCAATAATACTGTTATCTGACGTCAACTATAATGATTAAATCATAATTACCTAAATAATGTTTTTTTTCTTTTTTTACAATGTATGATACGAAACTTAAGCTTCCCAGTAGCTTTTCTGGACAGTGTTTTAGGATCATTATGAGGTTTTGTTTAAATAGTGTAAGCACAAGTCTTTTTAACCACGTACACCCAAACTTTTAGTGAACTTAATCAACTGGTATATAGGCTCAGAAATGTTTTCAAAATGCATATTTTAACAAATTTAATTAAATGCTGCAAATAGTTCTTGAATATCAATCGTGTTGGTACAATGGTACAATACCAATATTTGTTACCACAAAACTAATCTACGTTAAATTCAGTTTTATGTTCACTATACATTTCATTAACATTCAACAAAGTTAGATGAATGCGTAAATCCAAAACCACCACTACCTAAAATAATTTTGGAAATCCAAAAGTAAACTGGTAAACATGGTGGGTTTGCTGTATCTACCTCTTGACGTTTGGGGGATTTTTTTATTTAATATTAGCAGAGCGAGTGGGACTGAGAAGCACGTCCCGCGTTTTTACAACCTAGAGCGCAATTGAAACAGCAACCCCTGCTAGGAATTATTCAGGACCTTCTCCTTCATGGCACCGCCCTAAACTACCCTGACCCGGTCATATAATATACCTCTGCCAGCTCTAGTCGATAATACATTTGCCCTTAGTCAACTATCTACAATTATCTCCTTCAAAATATTCTCAGCTTTGTAAGACTTCAGGATGTATTTTCTATACAAGCCACATTTTCCGATGAAGGAACTTTAAGTGTTTGTTGTATGTCAGTCCTTTTGGTGTAGCAAGCATATCAAAGAACGATTAATAAAGCATAATGATAGATGAATGAGTGATTTTACAATAGATTAATATTTAACTTTCAAACTGTTGTTGTCCGGATCATACCAGTAATGATTATTAGTGTTAGTGGTTAAGGTAGCAGAAGAACTGGTATATTTAGAAATAGAAACAGTAAAAAAAAACATATTGTTGGATAATAATGTCGGTGGGTTTGTTTGTTGTATTCTATTAGTACTGAGGAAGGGTGGAGGGGGTGAGTTGTTGTGGTGATGGTCAATGGGATGGAGGAAATGATGGAGATAGTGTTACTAGTGGTTGTAACTTGGTTGATTAGTGCAATGGTAGTCATAGAAGGTTGAGGTGGTAATGGTGGATCTAGTGGGATAGTGTTACTAGTGCTTCTAACATGGTTGATTAGTGCAATGGTAGTCATTGAAGGTTGAGGTGGTAAAGATGGATCTAGTGGGATAGTGTTACTAGTGCTTCTAACATGGTTGATTAGTGCAATGGTAGTCATTTAAGGTTGAGGTGGTAATGATGGTTCTAGTGGGGTAGTGTTACTAGTGCTTCTAACATGGTTGATTAGTGCAATGGTAGTCATTTAAGGTTGGGGTGGTAATGATGGATCTAGTGGGATAGTGTTACTAGTGCTTCTAACATGGTTGATTAGTGCAATGGTAGTCATTGAAGGTTGAGGTGGTAATGATAGATCTAGTGGGATAGTGTTACTAGTGCTTCTAACATGGTTGATTAGTGCAATGGTAGTCATTTAAGGTTGAGGTGGTAATGATAGATCTAGTGGGGTAGTGTTACTAGTGCTTCTAACATGGTTGATTAGTGCAATGGTAGTCATTGAAGGTTGAGGTGGTAAAGATGGATCTAGTGGGATAGTGTTACTAGTGCTTCTAACATGGTTGATTAGTGCAATGGTAGTCATTTAAGGTTGAGGTGGTAATGATGGTTCTAGTGGGGTAGTGTTACTAGTGCTTCTAACATGGTTGATTAGTGCAATGGTAGTCATTTAAGGTTGGGGTGGTAATGATGGATCTAGTGGGATAGTGTTACTAGTGCTTCTAACATGGTTGATTAGTGCAATGGTAGTCATTGAAGGTTGAGGTGGTAATGATAGATCTAGTGGGATAGTGTTACTAGTGCTTCTAACATGGTTGATTAGTGCAATGGTAGTCATTGAAGGTTGAGGTGGTAATGATAGATCTAGTGGGGTAGTGTTACTAGTGCTTCTAACATGGTTGATTAGTGCAATGGTAGTCATTTAAGGTTGAGGTGGTAATGATGGTTCTAGTGGGGTAGTGTTACTAGTGCTTCTAACATGGTTGATTAGTGCAATGGTAGTCATTTAAGGTTGGGGTGGTAATGATGGATCTAGTGGGATAGTGTTACTAGTGCTTCTAACATGGTTGATTAGTGCAATGGTAGTCATAGAAGTTGAGGTGGTAATGGGTGGATCTAGTGGGATAGTGTTACTAGTGCTTCTAACATGGTTGATTAGTGCAATGGTAGTCATAGAAGGTTGAGGTGGTAAAGATGGATCTAGTGGGATAGTGTTACTAGTGCTTCTAACATGGTTGATTAGTGCAATGGTAGTCATTTAAGGTTGAGGTGGTAATGATGGTTCTAGTGGGGTAGTGTTACTAGTGCTTCTAACATGGTTGATTAGTGCAATGGTAGTCATTTAAGGTTGGGGTGGTAATGATGGATCTAGTGGGGTAGTATTGCTCATGGCAGTGGTAGTGTTACTAGTGCTTGTAACATGGTTGATAAGTGCAATGGTAGTGATAGTTGAGGTGGTAATGATGGTTCTAGTGGAGTAGTGTTACTAGTGCTTGTAACATGGTTGATTAGTGCAAATGGTAGTCATTGAAGGTTGAGGTGGTAATGATGGATCTAGTGGGGTAGTGTTACTAGTGCTTGTAACATGGTTGATTAGTGCAATGGTAGTCATCGAAGGTTGAGGTGGTAATGATGGATCTAGTGGGGTAGTGTTACTAGTGCTTGTAACATGGTTGATTAGTGCAATGGTAGTCATTGAAGGTTGAGGTGGTAATGATGGATCTAGTGGGGTAGTGTTACTAGTGCTTGTAACATGGTTAATTAGTGCAATGGTAGTCATTGAAGGTTGGGGTGGTAATGATGGATCTAGTGGGATAGTGTTACTAGTGCTTGTAACACAGTTGATTAGTGCAATGGTAGTCATCGAAGGTTGAGGTGGTAATGATGGATCTAGTGGGGTAGTGTTACTAGTGCTTGTAACATGGTTGATTAGTGCAATGGTAGTCATCGAAGGTTGAGGTGGTAATGATGGTTCTAGTGAAGTAGTGTTACTAGTGCTTGTAACATGGTTGATTAGTGCAATGGTAGTCATTGAAGGTTGAGGTGGTAATGATAGATCTAGTGGGGTAGTGTTACTAGTGCTTGTAACATGGTTGATTAGTGCAATGGTAGTCATTGAAGGTTGAGGTGGTAATGATGGATCTAGTGGGATAGTGTTACTAGTGCTTGTAACATGGTTGATTAGTGCAATGGTAGTCATTGAAGGTTGAGGTGGTAATGATAGATCTAGTGGGAGTAGTGTTTACTAGTGCTTGTAACATGGTTGATTAGTGCAATGTAGTCATCGAAGGTTGAGGTGGTAATGATGGATCTAGTGGGGTAGTGTTACTAGTGCTTGTAACATGGTTGATTAGTGCAATGGTAGTCATTGAAGGTTGAGGTGGTAATGATAGATCTAGTGGGGTAGTGTTACTAGTGCTTGTAACATGGTTGATTAGTGCAATGGTAGTCATCGAAGGTTGAGGTGGTAATGATGGATCTAGTGGGATAGTATTACTAGTGCTTGTACATGGTTGATTAATGCAATGGTAGTCATTGAAGGTTGAGGTGGTAATGATGGATCTAGTGGGATAGTGTTACTAGTGCTTGTAACATGGCTGATTAGTGCAATGGTAGTCATCGAAGGTTGAGGTGGTAATGATAGATCTAGTGGGGTAGTGTTACTAGTGCTTGTAACATGGTTGATTAGTGCAATGGTAGTCATTGAAGGTTGAGGTGGTAATGATGGTTCTAGTGGGGTAGTGTTACTAGTGCTTGTAACATGGTTGATTAGTGCAATGGTAGTCATTGAAGGTTGGGGTGGTAATGATAGATCTAGTGGGATAGTGTTACTAGTGCTTGTAACATGGTTGATTAGTGCAATGGTAGTCATCGAAGGTTGAGGTGGTAATGATAGATCTAGTGGGGTAGTGTTACTAGTGCTTGTAACATGGCTGATTAGTGCAATGGTAGTCATCGAAGGTTGAGGTGGTAATGATGGTTCATAGTGAAGTAGTGTTACTAGTGCTTCTAACATGGTTGATTAGTGCAATGGTAGTCATTGAAGGTTGAGGTGGTAAAGATGGATCTAGTGGGATAGTGTTACTAGTGCTTCTAACATGGTTGATTAGTGCAATGGTAGTCATTTAAGGTTGAGGTGGTAATGATGGTTCTAGTGGGGTAGTGTTACTAGTGCTTCTAACATGGTTGATTAGTGCAATGGTAGTCATTTAAGGTTGGGGTGGTAATGATGGATCTAGTGGGATAGTGTTACTAGTGCTTCTAACATGGTTGATTAGTGCAATGGTAGTCATTGAAGGTTGAGGTGGTAATGATAGATCTAGTGGGATAGTGTTACTAGTGCTTCTAACATGGTTGATTAGTGCAATGGTAGTCATTGAAGGTTGAGGTGGTAATGATAGATCTAGTGGGGTAGTGTTACTAGTGCTTCTAACATGGTTGATTAGTGCAATGGTAGTCATTTAAGGTGAGGTGGTAATGATGGTTCTAGTGGGGTAGTGTTACTAGTGCTTCTAACATGGTTGATTAGTGCAATGGTAGTCATTTAAGGTTGGGGTGGTAATGATGGGATCTAGTGGGATAGTGTTACTAGTGCTTCTAACATGGTTGATTAGTGCAATGGTAGTCATAGAAGGTTGAGGTGGTAATGGTGGATCTAGTGGGATAGTGTTACTAGTGCTTCTAACATGGTTGATTAGTGCAATGGTAGTCATAGAAGGTTGAGGTGGTAAGATGGATCTAGTGGGATAGTGTTACTAGTGCTTCTAACATGGTTGATTAGTGCAATGGTAGTCATTTAAGGTTGAGGTGGTAATGATGGTTCTAGTGGGGTAGTGTTACTAGTGCTTCTAACATGGTTGATTAGTGCAATGGTAGTCATTTTAAGGTTGGGGTGGTAATGATGGATCTAGTGGGTAGTATTGCTCATGGCAGTGGTAGTGTTACTAGTGCTTGTAAGATGGTTGATAAGTGCAATGGTAGTGATAGTTGAGGTGGTAATGATGGTTCTAGTGGAGTAGTGTTACTAGTGCTTGTAACATGGTTGATTAGTGCAATGGTAGTCATTGAAGGTTGAGGTGGTAATGATGGATCTAGTGGGGTAGTGTTACTTGTGCTTGTAACATGGTTGATTAGTGCAATGGTAGTCATCGAAGGTTGAGGTGGTAATGATGGATCTAGTGGGGTAGTGTTACTAGTGCTTGTAACATGGTTGATTAGTGCAATGGTAGTCATTGAAGGTTGAGGTGGTAATGATGGATCTAGTGGGGTAGTGTTACTAGTGCTTGTAACATGGTTGATTAGTGCAATGGTAGTCATTGAAGGTTGGGGTGGTAATGATGGATCTAGTGGGATAGTGTTACTAGTGCTTGTAACACAGTTGATTAGTGCAATGGTAGTCATCGAAGGTTGAGGTGGTAATGATGGATCTAGTGGGGTAGTGTTACTAGTGCTTGTAACATGGTTGATTAGTGCAATGGTAGTCATCGAAGGTTGAGGTGGTAATGATGGTTCTAGTGAAGTAGTGTTACTAGTGCTTGTAACATGGTTGATTAGTGCAATGGTAGTCATTGAAGGTTGAGGTGGTAATGATAGATCTAGTGGGGTAGTGTTACTAGTGCTTGTAACATGGTTGATTAGTGCAATGGTAGTCATTGAAGGTTGAGGTGGTAATGATGGATCTAGTGGGATAGTGTTACTAGTGCTTGTAACATGGTTGATTAGTGCAATGGTAGTCATTGAAGGTTGAGGTGGTAATGATAGATCTAGTGGGGTAGTGTTACTAGTGCTTGTAACATGGTTGATTAGTGCAATGGTAGTCATCGAAGGTTGAGGTGGTAATGATGGATCTAGTGGGGTAGTGTTACTAGTGCTTGTAACATGGTTG